>NC_092333.1:642282500-642590000 GCF_046630445.1 Rutidosis leptorrhynchoides | reverse complement strand
TTGATTAATCTTGTTAATTTTAGGGTTTATGTTTGAAAATTTAAGGGGTTATGTTTAATTGAATCTTTTATGCTTTAATATGAATTAATTGTTGATGAATTTGATATTATTGTGTTTCTTCATGATTTATTGTGTTGATTATGCATGATATTGATTCTTGAAATTATGGTAGTGATTAAATTCGAATTTCATGTTAAATATTTGGGGATTTTGTTTGAAAGGGTGTTGATTGTTAATGATGGTATGTTTTAAGATAGTGTGGGGTAATTTGGGCGGGTTTCATGTGAGAATTTGGAATTGGTTAAGTTTGTTGAGTTTTTGTGATTAATGAGATGACTATTTGAATGTGGAGTTGTTTAATCTTGATGTAATTGGATGGTTGATATGATGAAGTTTGTTATATGGAGTTTAAAGTTAGTTGTTTAAAGAAACACATTTATGCTATAAGAGTTTTGGAATTAGTTTGAATGTGAAACATGAAACACAAACATATGTTTTGGATACTTGCTATTGTTTAAATGCTTAATTGAAGTTGAAACGAGTTTGATGACAATTGATGCAAGTATGTGGAACATGTTGATTTCGCTTAACGCTAACTCTTCAATGTTTGTGTTTGGATTTGTCTTTGTTTAATTTGTGCAGAGAAGCAGAGCTAGTGCACCATCCTCCTCCACGGCTCAGGCCCGTATGGAGGAAGAACGACGAACCGACCCGGAAGTGTGGTTGGAAACAGTTCAGGAAGAATTTTCTCAATACTATGCATTTATTTCGGTTCGAAACATCCAAGCTACTTGGTTCTTCAGCTGGGATGAGTTAGACAGAGCATCTGATGAGGTTAAAGAGGAAATTGCTTCCATATTGTCGTTGTCTTATTGTGGGTTCGAAATAGATGCATGGGAACGCGCTATGTCCCTACGAGAGCATCTTTATAGGGAATTAATTGTTGAATTTTTCTCCTCTCTAAGCTTTCGTACTAGACGAAATGGGGAAGATAAAGGGTTCTTAACTTTTCGATTGGGGGGCGAGAGAAGAGCGATGAGTCGATTCGATTTAGCGCGAGCGTTGAATTTGTTTGAAGGGTGGACCGATAATCTTTTGAAACGGTATTTACAGGAGACAGAGTTTATTGGTAATCAGGAAGGCTATCTTGAGCGTGATTTTTGGGAGGAAATATCGGGTTTGGTGCCTTTTGTGTCAAATGAATCCAAGGGCTCTGATATTCAACGAAAAGACTTACGGTTGTTTCAAAAGCTTTTATCAAGTACTTTTTGTGCCCGACGGAATGGGAATGATAAAGTAAATTCCACCGAGCTATGGATTTTGTTTAGGTATACACGAGGTGCACATGTGGATTTGTGCAATCTTATTGGCACATATTTGTCAAATCATTCACGAGAGGTTCGATCCACACGGCCAATTCTTGGTGACCATTTTGTTACACGAATTGCAAAATGGTTCGATATTGATTTTAGTAGATGCACCAGATTGACTGATCAGCTGCAGATTATGAAACCTTTTAATCTAAGGTTTTATTTTAATGCAAATTTCGTTATGTGGAATGAGAGTCGAGATGTTGTGGTGCCGTTTGTTGAGCCACAAGCACCCGAGGTTGGGGGTGCTAATCAGGGTGTGAATGAGCCGGAGCAGGTTGCTCCAAATGTGCAAGCTGGGGGTGAGCAGCAATGGGGAATTTCCCAAGAAATTTGGGATGGTTTGGTTTCATCGGTGGGTAATATACAGGTTGGTATGTCGAGTGGGTTTCGTGATTTCCGCAGTGATCAGCGGGAACATGATAACAGAATGTGGGCGAGCCAACAAAGAGTTGAGGCGAGTAATGTTAGGCAGGAGGAAAGGTTGGATGAAATAAACCATGATCAGCAGTGGATTGCCTATGGTCATGACTGGCAGCGCCACAACGATCGCCTCTATTACCACGATCCAGAGAATTATTTTGGTACCATCGCTCAGCAACCAGTATACTATCGGAGTGAGGTTAGGCCTCGAGTTCAGGCCCCGATTTATGATGAGAGTGAGAGATTTCAGGATTCCCAGCGCAGATATGAGCAGCAGTACCCGTACGGCAGCTGGCCGTATGACGGGTTTCAGTGATGAGGGCCTGCGTGCCCGTTGATCTTGTTGTATTGGTTTAAGACTATTTTCTTTTCGATTTGGTTGTACTAGATATTTTTATTTTTCGTATGATGTACTTTGAGACCTATTTGGGGCAAGGCGTTTCGGTACCGGGTGGTACCACCTTGCCCATTTATGTATTTGGTGTGTTTTTCTTTTTGTTAGGTGTGTTGGTGAAACGGTTTTTCAAGTCTGGCATTAAGTTCAGCAAAACTACTTGAGTGATGATATTTGTGTGAGAATCGGGAATGGACGATGTTCTTATGCTGGCAGTCAGTTCAGCGCCATCTGTCACTGTCATTCCACGATCTGTGGTTAAGCTCGATAAGTTTTTATTTTTCTTACCCTTTTGATTTTAATCCATTTTTGATCTCAAGTGATGGGGACATTACTTGATCTCAAGTGTGGGGTGGGGGATGTAAAATCTCTCGGGTTGGTTATTAATAGAATCATCATAAGTTTGGTTTTGATGTTTAAAAGACTTGACGTTTCACGGGGTTTTGGTCGTAAAAAAAAAATTGAAAATTTAGGGGAAAATATAAAAAAAAAAATGAAAAAATTAGTTAGTTAAAAAGAAAAAAAAAAAATATATAAAAGTAGTTAAAAATTCGACCAAAACCTTTGTTTAAGAGTATGGCTTGGTATATTTATTTCATTATGTTTAAAGAAGCCAAAGTTGTTCCACATGTTCATTACCTTTGAACATGAAATCCTACGAGTTCGAAGAACTCAATAGTAGGTCACCTGTACCAAAACGGGTGTAAACCGTGAGAGAGCGGTGATTACATAGCGTGATTGTGACCGAATCACGTGCCAGATCAAAAACTTTTGGTTACTTGGTATAGCATACTTCCGAAACTATATCATTTTATTATTGCATCATTTAATGATGTGATACTGTGGGAAGAGGAGCCTTGAGCTTCACCAGTGCTGTCCTTTTCAGGAGCAATAGCTACGTGCTTGTGTTTGCTTAGACAACACAACCCATAGCCAAAAGCTATGGAACCCGAAGGTTTTCGGGATTTTTCAAAACCGGTGTCAATTGAAACAGATTGGCACTTCCGAGTGATTCAGATCCACTCAATTAAGGAAGTAAAGTCTTCCGACCGTCCTACTTGGTACGTATACCTCTTAAGCGTGCCATTTCATTATCCATCATATCACGATGAGGTACTGTTAGAGGAGGAAGTCTTGAACTTTCAAAACACGTTCATTATTTTGAATGTGAAATCCTACATGAACATTCAGTTCATACGTAGGTCACTTGTACAAAAACGGGTGTCAACCGTATGAACGGTGATTGGATCGTGTGGTCGAAGCCGGGCCATACGCTAGATCGAAAACTTTATAGGGCGGTCTTCATTGTTTCTCCTAACAAGGACAATGTATGCGCTCGACCACCTTTTATGACCATACAGGATGTATCCATTCCATCCTTAAGGGAGTCAAGTCTCCCGAACGACACACTTGCTGATTTATTTCAGAAGTTGTAGTCCAGACCAGTTGTAGGGTGACGAAAAGTCTTGAAAAGTCATTGCTAAAATCGACTGGAAATCTACCAGGCCTCAACATCAAACAGGGAAACTGGTAGTCGAAGCTTTTCTCAATGAGGGAGATTTGCTAGCTTAATGGGAAGCGCACCATGATACACAAAATGTCAGTGATTGATCAGATTCCCAGTGGATAACCTCCGGAAAGGTAAGATATCAGCTTTTAAGCCTGATGAACTTCAATCTTTATGGTTGACTTAACGGATTAGACGGTTACCTCATAACCATCGATGATATCCGGACGTAATGTGTATCCTCCTAAGCACATTATTTTCTACCGACATCTCGCGATGTTAGGTACTGTGGGAGGCTTGGCTTGACCAATTGCGGGGTAGCCCGTGCGTTCTCTTGGCACATGTGTTCGATTGCTTATTCTTTGGTGCTAGGTTCCCACTTGATTCCCGGTTCCATTGAAGATTATATTCGAGATTCTTTACTTCATCATTATGGTACGTTATCGAGATTATTTTTGGTTACTATATTGATTTATATTGATTGCGGTTTGGGAAGTTACATCGGGGGAATGCAAGTGGGAACCATGGTTGTTATTTTTGCCAAATCGTGCCCACGCTAGATGCTTGTTTGGTTTCTTTTTCATTGGTTCTACAATCATATTTGAAGACGTTATTATATTGTAGAAGATAATTTTCGAGTTCTATTGCTTGAGGGCAAGCAAAACTCTAGTGTGGGGTGGTTTGATATCGCGTATTTTATACACATTTTCATTGGCGATATCGGTTACATTTTGGTCCATTTGGATACGATTTGGCGGTTATATTGATAATATTGAGTTGTTCGAAGTTTGACGAGCTAATTATTAGAAAGTGGTGTTTTATGAAGTTTATGGGGCATTTTGTTGGATTGTTATTCCTAATGGTGCACCGAGGATGGAAACGTTAAGTAATTAGCAGGTATATTGGGTTTTTAGATGATTCAAGATAAGAAAGTGTGTAAAAGTCGAAGGAACCAGAAACAGTTAATTGCCGCGGCGCGAGAAAGGCCTCCGCGGCGCGGCCGTACACGTGTTTTCAAATCAGAACTTGAGTTAAGAAGATCAAAATTTCATGTATAATGTCGCGGCGCGACCATTAACTCCGCGGCGCGACAGGTCTGTCGGTTCAGCTATTTTGGCAAGTATTTAAGCCCGAATTTAACCCTAATCAAGTATAATCGTATCCTGACGAATTCCAGCCACTTTTTGACGAACTTAGGTGATTTTTGGAGATCTTCAAGGTCATTCTAAGGTATTAATCATTCCGGGAACAAGTCTCGATTCGTGTATCATTCAGATTTCAATCTTTAATTAGTTTTATTCTTTTGTTATCAACAATGAATTACTCTATGTTTTTGATTGTTATTTTGATTTCAGCCATGATTGTAGGCTAAACCTTTAATGTTTGTCTAGATTGAATATTTGCAAGTGCTTGGATGATACTTTAATGTTTTATTGATTGATGCATGATTAATTATGAGTTTTGATTAAAGAACCATTCTTGTGGGTGTTAATTATTGTTACTAGGTTGATTAGTGAATCTTGTTTGAACAAAGGGAACCCTGTTTCAATTTAGTGATCTAATTCCCAATTGATTTGTCTTAACCGATTGGGTGCTTACTGGACCAAGGGGGTAAACCGGGTAACGTAATTAACCAAAATAGGGGTGAATTGTGTGGAGCGAACGCGTAACCAATTGAATCTTAATCTTATAATTAGCTAGTTACTAAGTCACAAACGAAAGATGGTATTTGGTAAAAGGGAACCCTAAGCCAATTAATCCTAGTTTGACGTGTTTGCTAAAAGAGAACTCTGGGTAAACCGACTCTGTAATTGCGTGCATTGATTAATATAACTAGTGCTTAAAAACAAATCATCCAACACTGCGAATAGGATATCTAGGCGAACATTCTTTTATCCATTAAATTCAAATATCTTTATTTTTCTGTCGAGTCTGCATTTCCTTTATTTAAACTTAAAAACCAAAAATATTGTCTTTTATTTTCAAAGCTATCTTGATTTGGCTAATCGTTAAATAGCCGCAAAACAAACTATCTCGTACTTTCGATTTTCATAGTTTAACTTAGTTTACTTTTATTTACAAACTTAATTCTCACGTTAATACTGTCCTTGGAACGATCTTGGAATTACCATTTTTATACTATTGCACGATCGGGTACACTGCCCGTTAGTGTGTAGTAATCTTTAAACCAGGCATATTTCCAGTGATAAATTTATATACTAGATTTCACACATCACACCCCAAAAGTTATAAAACAGTTATGAAACAGTAAATAGTGGGGCTATGAAGTTCACCTTAAATAGCAGTTGAAGATAATCCACAAAGAAAAGAAATGACGGAAGTAAGTAACGGAGATCTCAACCTAGAGATATAACGTTTAGTAAGTTATTTTCTACTGACAAAAAGTATGTTTATTAATATAAGGATTATATTAATAGTGACAATTTATAGTAAGAGTTTCTAATTTTGAATAGTTTCCATTTAAAACAGGTTTATAGTTTTAGAAAGTTTGGGTTATAATCCTCCACATTAAGACGTTGTACAACCTTGTCCAAACTTCGTTGCTATTAAGTAAGTCGGGATGACCAGATGTAACCGGGGGTCAGAAACTTTCAGTTGAACTATAAGTCTACAACCTTTCGTTTAATCCAAAACCTTATTCCCATTATGGCAACCTAGACATCATCCACTTTACCGTAAATAGCGGTGAGTTCGTATAAGTCATACGTTATCTTTTGATCATAACCTTCACCCATTATGTGCGTATAGAAATACGACATGTTTATGTATTAATAATATGATATTAATAAGTTTATTGTTATCGTATTAATAATTCGATTATCTTTATTATTTATTTAAGTGTATATAAGTTTAGGTTTATTATTATATATATTATTGTATTTTATGAATTAATAAAGTATATGTATGTATAATAGGGAAAGGAATTAATTAGTTATTATAAGTATTATTTTGATGTTTTATAATAATAGTAACAATATAATATTAATGTATTTATATGTATTTAATTAGTTTAGCCGAATTATATACATATATGATTTAATTTGTTGATTAATTCCATTAGTCACCTAAAAATTTTGTTCATAATTTTTATAACTCTAGTTAGGCATATGAATCAGTAGAAACATTTACAAAAATAATTTTTCCAAGTTTTTATATTTATTTCTATTTTTCTTTGCATATGTTCTCGGTTTAGATTAAATCAAAATTAATTAGGTAATAAATATCAAATCGAACTAAATAAATAATTTTATATTTTTTACAGGTTTTATATTCTGTAAAAATGTTATAAAAATTATTAAATCAATTTTTATATCAAAATATTATTTATTGAATGTTTTCTAATTATTTAACCATTCTAATCGGCCTATAATTAAATAAATAGGAAAAATAATTTAAAATTAATTTTTATATTTTTTATAGTATCTAGTGATGCTACTAATCATATAAAAATTTTATAAAAATATATTTAATACACGTTTGTATTTATTTTGTAAGTTCTTTATTATTTCTCTCGGTTTAGAATAATGCAAATGTAAATTCTATTTAAATAATAATCGACCCATTTATTTAATTTTTATAATTTTTGCTTATTTATAAAAGTATAATAATCTCAAAAAAAAATTATAATTATTTTTATTACTATTTAATATTTTATTACGAATTTTTCATTGTTTTTGTGTTTAATTAATAAGTAATTCGTAATTAAATATAAATAATATTCCAAAAATTCTAAAAATCATTTTCACATGTTCCTTAACAGTTCCAACTAATTTTTATACAATCCTTACTGATTTTAATATTTTATATCATTTATATCTATTATATCTATATATATATATATATTTATATATATATATATATATATATATATATATATATATATATATATATATATATATATATATATATATATATAGCGGTTTTGATTAAAATATAGAATATATATAAAATAGTAAATAAGTTTTGATTTCAATTCTAATATTCTTCTTATGTTAATTTAAAGTTATGAAAATATTTTTTTCTAGTTTTTAAGTATATATACTAATATTTATTGATTTATAGTATATATATACTAACCGAAACAAAAATAAAAATAAATATATAGCACAACATATAAATTAATATTTCGACTTTAATAGCTTATATGTGATTAATAGAATCTGTAAAAATTATTTTTACTAATTTTAATGATTTATAACTATTTAATCTGATTTATATATTATTTTATGTAAACCGAAAGAAAAAATGAAATAAAAAGAAGGAAAAAAAAGTACATCAAATTTCTTCAAAATTTGGAGAGAAAGATTTAGGGGTTGTGTGAAAAAATATATGAGTTTTAGGTTGGTATTTATAGGTAAAAATGGTTGGTGAAAAGAAAAAAAAATATAATAAAATAAAGGTGCCAATTTTGACAAATAAATAAAAACATGTTAAAAATGTTTTTAATAAGTTTTTGTTTTTGAAAATATTTAGTCAAAATTCATGGGCTCATTATTTAATTTATAAAAAAAATCTTATTTCTTTTTTTATAAGCTAAAAATATAAATAATGATTAAAATAACTTATCATTTAATTAATAATTATGTTACATATAGTTTTATATATAATACACATTAATATTAATATTAACTAAAGTTATTTTATATAATTAGTATAAACTTTAGTTAACAAAACGTGTCGAAAAAAATAAATATTTAATCAACATCGAATTTAATCGTGTATTAAGTATGGATAACAACCCTAGGGGCAAATTAGTCAATTCAAGTATGAAAATGTGAGGGTTGTTATATAATATCAGTAGTATTAATAATAATATCATATTATTATATTTAATATAATTATTAATTTATAAACATAATATATATAAACAGATTAATACGCGTATTTATCACTGTTGTATTTATTCCATTTTCTTCCTTTCTGTTCTTCTCGTGACACCAGTGTCTAAGCAATCCAAGAAACAAACAAAATTCGTTTGAGATCGATATCAATTAACAGTACGAGTTTGTTACAGATTGCTATCAAGTTTTTATTTTATTTTATTTTATTTTATTTTATTTTATTTTATTTTGTCTGCTTCAATTATTTTCGTCGATCTCTACAGCCTATAGATCAATTCATTACACTTAATGCTAGGAAATCAACCATTCAATTATATTTCACTCTCAAACATCAAATTAAAACTGTTTGTAATCGTTTATATTTTTTTGAATTATTGTTATTTTTTTTACACAGCTCGAACACCTCTGTTTTGACACCATTAAATCAAAAGCTGGAATACGAATCAATTTTCAAAATCTACACATGCAGTTTAGTTAGGATTCTTATAATCCATCTTTCTGCAAAGTATTACGATCCAATTCCTCAAATTGAATCTTAATTTTCAAGTCAAAGAAAATTTTTCAAAAAGTCAACCATCTTGTTCATTGAAAAATTCGAACTTTCTTTGTTGTTTTAGGATCAATTAATGATCCATAAAGTTTCTATAGATGATTTATAACCTAATTCATATTATAATCATAAGCTAAAAACATCTAGAATTCGAATTCAAGGTTTGAGTTGCTCTTGTTCTTCGCGTATAGAGACAGCTGCTTATTTTTTTATTTTACTTTTCTGTTGATTCAAATATACCTCATGAACGAGTATTCTGTCTCGTTTATATTTTCAAATCAAACAAAGTACGATTTTGTTACAAGGTCCCCTGGTCGATTGAAAGTTGAAGAAGAACACAATTATAATACGGGTTATACAAGTTAGTAGTTAGAATAAATCAGAAAAGCAGATTTAGTTGGATGGTTAAGAGTGGTGTCGGGTTAGCGAGGAGTCGCAGGTTTGAGCCCGGTCTCGGGCAATTCTTTTTGGAAAATCTTTTTAAAGGGTATATACACTTTTAATTTAATTTCTATTATTATTATTATTATTATTATTATTATTATTATTATTATTATTATTATTATTATTATTATTATTATTATTATTGTTATCATTAATTATTGTTATTATTATTATGTTAACATAAATACTATGGTTAATAATATTATCATTTTTGTTATTAAAAACATCACTAGGTATTATTATTAGTGTTATTATTAGTATTGAGATTGATATAAGTATTATTATGAGTAGGATTATTATTATTATTGTTACTATGACACTAATACAAACTATTATCATTAATAATAGTATTAGTATTATTTTTGAATTATTATTATTATTATTAACGAGAGTATTATTATTAAGATTAACATTAGTAATAAGATTGACATAATTATTATTGTTTTTATTGATAAGTTAAGTATTATTATAACTATCATACTATAAGTTATTATTATCATCATTAAAATTAATAATAAGATTATTATTATTACCACTAATATGATTATAAGTATTATTATTTATATTATCATGAGTATTATTAATATGCAATTACAAAAATTATTATCACAATTATCATTAACAGTAAAATTATTAATTTTATAGTTATTATTATTATCAGTATTATTATCATCATTACTTTTAAAATGAGTATTAAAACTATTATAACTACTGATATTATTATAAAGATATTACGATTTTTTATTTATTAGTATTATTTTATCCAGATAAATATTAGTTACATAAAAATATATCTAATATATATAATTTAACTCTATTATTATTTTTATAATAAGTAAGATATATAAAATAAATATATGTAAGTTATTAATGGAATGCCTAAATTATTTAAATAACAAGTATATTACTAATAATAATATATATAATTGTTCGCTTACAAATATGTGATGCCCCGTACAAAACCATCGTGTACGAATCATCAACAACAGGATCATTACAAGGTTAAGTACTACATGCGTTTTCAAAAAGAGTTTGCATTCATTAATAAAGTGATGTCTAAACCAACATCGAATGTTTTACAATCCAGAAGCATGCTTCACTAAGTAGAAGCAAATAATAAGTGAATGTGATCACAATGGTCGTTACAAGTCATAGTTCAAAAGTACTAAAGTTTGAATGCAAGGTAAAGTAGTTCATGCGATGACAACTCTAAGCAGCGGGTGTCTACAGCACGACTAGTACACAGTGGAAGCTAACCTCAAGCACCTGAGAAAAACATGCTTTAAAACGTCAACACAAAGGTTGGTGAGCTATAGTTTAAGTATAACAGTAAGTAAGGTAGGCCACGAGATTTTAGTACTACAAAGAGCGTTTCAAAACAGTATGATAAAGTATATGTTAACCGTGGGCACTTGGTAACTAACTTAACGTTTATACCCCCTGAAAGTACACTTGGCAAGTGCGTATGTCTACGAAGTATTAAACACCCGTTAAATGCTAGCGCTACTAGCCTGAGTGGGGATGTCAAACTCTATGGATCCATATCTAAGATTCGCGTTCACGGTTCAAAAACCAATGATTAAACGTTACCGAGCTAAAGGGAATGTTTATGCCGTTGTATAACCCACACATATATAAGTTTAAGTACTCGTGCCTAGTATGTAAAACATAAAATCCGCATGTATTCTCAGTTCCCAAAATAAGTTAAAGTAAAAAGGGAAAGCTATAACTCACAATGATAATGTAGTCGTAAAGTCGGTTCGGAAAAGGTGTGCAAGTAATCGGTCCGAAGGTCCTCAACCTAAGGCAAATAGTACTAATTCAGTAAATCATCTTAATAGGTTTAAAAGTATGTATTTAAGGTCATAAAGGTCATCATCATTCATCATCAAACAAAAGGCGTAAAGTAGGTTTCGTTTATGAAAGTAGTTTAAAACAAAGGCTGACTTCGATCAGTCACCACGGCCTCTACCCTTACTGAATTAAGAGAGACCAGTGGCCATGGATCCGTATATGAGTTCCTTAACTGTGGTAAAATTTACAGAAGCAAACTCTTCTTCGTTTGACCGTGGCGACGGTCTAAGTGCGAGTAGGTCAGAAATTTCTGCACAACGTTAAAGGACATAGTGACGATCGGAGGGCCATAAATCCTAAACCGTAACTCGGATTAAGACGAGTCCTATATGAAAAGTTATCTACTCAAAACGATATATTTGAAAATCAAGGCCTCAGTAGCCCAGGTCTACTGGTCTGTTACAGAAACAGTAGGACAGAGGGCTGTAAACAGAATGCAGGAAGTTAAAAGTGAGTTCCGGTGGTCTTGGTGCTTGATGTTCATCATGGTTCTCATCCTTGATGCATATAGCTTCAAGTGTACAACTCATTGATGTGTTTACATCATCTTTACCAAGGTTGTACCATCATAACCCTTGTGAAAGTCTAAGACATGTAGCACAACTTCACTTAAGAGTTGTAAGTGTTTTGATGAACCAAAGTTACATCAAAGTCTTAGATTTAACATATACATGAAATGTAAAAGTAATGTAGAACTATAAACTTGAAAATAAACTACTAATCAAGATCTTAAAATGTAGAACATAGTTCTTAGTTAGATCTTGAAGATCCAAGACTCAAAAGTCTAGATCTAAAGTTATTAAGTTAAATCTTAAGGATTAATACTTGTATCTTTACTTTAGTGAAACCATAAGTTACAAAACTTAGATTATCAACTAGTAAAGTGTATAAATGAAACAACAAACTAATTTAAACAAGTTAATGAGTTCATGGGTTGCATACTTTAAATATTCAAGCCTAAGCTTGATCTTTAAGGAAAGTAAACTTTAAAGTTTATTTCATGAATCACAAGTATGCTTTCAACACATGAACTTTGATCTTTTGAAACAATATATGTAGAACATAAACTAGTAAGTTTAGTTCTTGTGTGTTCTTGAAATTACAAGATAAATGAAAAATGAAACTAGTGAGTTTGATTCTTGTATATGTAAGTAAGTAACATAGTAACAAAGTAACAAAGTAACAACAACTAGTAATTATGTAACAAACAACAACATGATCCAAGTAACAACAAACAACAAAGAATGATGATGATAATGGGGTGTTGGGCCACGGTTTTACCAAGAAAAAGAAAGGAAGAAATGCTTCAAGTTACTTACAAGAATGTAGAAAGAATTGAGAGAGAAATGAAGCAAGTATGTATGTGTGTTTTTAATGAGAGAAATGCAAGTAAACAAGTAATGAAAAAAAAAAGATTTTGAGTCCCTTTGTGCCCATCTAGGCCACGGCCTGCAGCTCATCCAAGGGGGGAGGGCTTGGTTCCTTTGGTCACTAGTATGTAAAGCTTCAAAAGTGGGATAAAAGGGGTGGTTACATGGGGATAACAAGTTAACTAGATTCCTTCATGTATTAACTAACTAGTTACACTCCTAAGTGATACTTACACATGAAAGAGTGGGCTAACTAAGTCCACTTAAAAGGTAGGGTGGGCTTGGAAGCCCAATAACATGAGTCCATTTACTTTAAACAAGCCCAAGTTCAATAATTCACAAGTTAAACCAATTAAAGCCCAAGTAACTAACTAATCACCATAGTTAATTAAAATGATTAATAAAATTAATCATGAATGTAAATATCACTCTAAAAATATTATTCGTGTAAGTCTCGGGTGTCACAGAGACGTTTCGGGCAATTAAAGTCAAGTTCGGGCAATCATGGCAACATGTAAATGTAATAACATACATTCATTTTATCACACGTATTAATAATAACAATTATTAATAAATAAACGTTGGAAAATCCAGGGTCGTTACATTACCCACCTATTAAAGAAAATTTCGTCCTGAAATTTAAGCTGAGGTAGATGGAGGAGTCGGGAAAAGGTGAGGATACTTCCGCATCATTTGATCCTCTCGCTCCCAAGTAAACTCAGGTCCTCGTTTGGCATTCCATCGTACTCGTACAATCGGAATCTTGTTGCGTTTCAAAGTTTTGATCTCACGATCCATAATTTCAACAGGCTCTTCCACAAAGTGGAGTTTGTCATCAATTGTAAGTTCTTCAAGTGGTATGATAAGTTCAGGTGCAGCAAGACACTTCTTCAAGTTTGACACGTGGAAGGTAGGATGAACTGAGCTCAATTGTGCTGGTAGGTCTAAACGGTATGCAACTGGTCCAACACGTTCCAAGATCTCAAAAGGACCAATGTATCGTGGGTTTAACTTTCCACGTTTTCCAAAACGAATCAAACATTTCCAAGGTGCAACCTTCAACATAACACGATCGCCCACGTTGAATTCAAAGTCTTTACGTTTAAGATCAGCATAACTCTTCTGACGATCACGGGCAGTCTTAAGTCTCGCTTGTATCTGAGCAATCTTTTCCGTTGTTTCATGGACTACCTCGGGTCCGGTGATTTGCTTTTCGCCTACTTCGACCCAACAAATAGGAGATCGACACTTACGGCCATACAATGCTTCAAAAGGCGCGGCATTAATGCTCGAGTGATAACTGTTGTTGTACGAGAATTCGGCTAGTGGCAAATGCCTTTCCCAGGCCTTTCCAAAATCAATGACACATGCATGCAACATGTCCTCCAAGGTCTGAATCGTTCGTTCACTTTGCCCGTCAGTCTGAGGATGATAAGCAGTACTCCTGTCATGACGAGTTCCCATGGCTTCTTGCAAAGAACGCCAAAATATAGAGGCAAAACGGGGATCGCGATCGGAGATGATCGATAGAGGTACACCGTGTCATGATACAACCTCCTTAATGTATAGCTGAGCAAGTCTTTCCATTGTATCAGTTTCCTTCATCGCTAGGAAGTGTGCAGATTTGGTGAGGCGGTCAACAATAACCCAAATAATATCGTATCCGCCCACCGTCTTTGGCAGCTTGGTGATGAAATCCATTGTGATCCTTTCCCACTTCCATTGTAGGATTTCTGGCTGTTGAAGTAACCCAGAAGGTCTCTGATGCTCGGCTTTAACCTTCGAGCAAGTCAAACACTTACCAACATAAGTCGCAACGTCCTTCTTAAGATTCGGCCACCAATACTGTTCTTTAAGGTCGTGGTACATCTTGCCCGCTCCAGGATGAATTGAATATCTCAATTTGTGGGCTTCATCAAGTATAAGGTTCCGTAGATCTCCATAATAAGGTACCCAAATTCTTCCGGCATAACATCGGAGTCCAGACTCCCTAGCCTCGAATCGATAGACAAGTATGTTCAAATGTTCATGAGATATATTTTCCTCCTTGAGGGCCTCATCTTGGGCTACTCTGATCTGGCTGTTGAGGTTCGAATGGATGGTGATGTTCAGAGCCCTAACACGAAGAGGTGCCGTCCTCTCCTTTCGGCTTAAAGCGTCAGCTACAACATTGGCCTTGCCAGGGTGATAACGGAGTTCACAATCGTAGTCGTTGAGCATCTCGATCCATCGACACTGTCTCATATTCAGTTGCTTCTGATCGAAGATGTGCTGGAGACTTTTGTGATCGGTGAAGATAGTGCTCTTAGTTCCATACAAATAATGTCTCCACAATTTGAGCTCAAAGACAACGGCTCCAAGTTCAAGATCATGCGTAGTATAGTTCCGCTCGTAAGTCTTCAGTTGGCGGGAGGCATAGGCAATAACCTTTGATCGTTGCATCAGTACACAACCAAAACCACTCTTCGATGCATCATAATAAACAACGAAATCGTCACTGCCTTCGGGAAGCGATAGAATAGGTGCGGAGGTTAACTTCTTCTTCAAAGTTTGGAATGCTGATTCGTGTGCGGGTTCCCAATTGAACTTCTTGCCCTTGTGAGTCAGCGCGGTCAAATGACGCGCAATCAGAGAAAATCCTTCAATGAATCTTCGGTAGTAACCGGCGAGACCTAGGAATTGGCGAATATGCGTCGGAGTAGTGGGGGTCTCCCATTTGCTGATGGCTTCAATCTTGGCGGGATCAACTTTGATACCCTGGTCGCTCACAACATGACCCAGAAACTGGACTTCCTTCAACCAAAATTCACACTTGGAGAATTTGGCGTAAATTTGCTCTTGTCTCAAGAGTTCAAGCACTAGTCGGAGGTGTTGCTCATGTTCTTCTTCGCTCTTAGAGTAGATGAGGATATCATCTATGAAGACGATAACAAACTTATCCAAGTACGGCTTGCAGACACGATTCATAAGATCCATGAACACGGCAGGTGCATTGGTTAATCCGAATGGCATCACGAGAAACTCATAATGACCATAACGAGTTCTAAATGCAGTCTTCATCACGTCACTTTCTTTCACCCTGAACTGGTGATAACCGGATCGCAAATTGATCTTTGAGTAAACGCTTGATCCTTGTAGTTGGTCAAAAAGATCGTCAATTCGTGGAAGGGGATACCGATTCTTGATAGTCAATTTGTTGAGCTCACGGTAGTCGATACATATACGGAAGGATCCATCCTTCTTCTTCACAAATAGAACAGGTGCGCCCCAAGGCGAGAAGCTTGGTTGGATAAATCCTCGATCTAACAGCTCTTGTAATTGACTCTGTAATTCTTGCATCTCAGAAGGTGCGAGTCGATAAGGTGCGTGAGCTACAGGTGCAGCTCCTGGCACTAAATCAATCTGAAACTCTACGGCTCTCTGCGGCAGCAATCCAGGCAATTCTTCAGGGAAGACATCGGAAAATTCGTTCACAATTCGAACGTCGTTCATGCTCTTCACCTTAGTTTCTACCGCTTTCACATGTGCTAGGACAGCAAAACGTCCCTTCTTCATAATCTTTTGCGCTTTCACGCGACTAATGAGGTTCAACTTCGAGGTACATCTCTCTCCATAGATAACCAGTGGTTCGCGATCTCCTTGTGGTATGCGAAGTGCTTTATCTCCGCAGATAATATCGGCCTTTATCTTGCTCAACCAATCCATACCGACGATCACGTCAAAACTTCTCAGTTTGATTGGTATCAAATCAATTTCGAAATCTGCACCAGCTATGTTGAAAATAGCTCCACGACTAATATGGTCAACTTTCTCAAGTTTTCCATTGGCGACCTCGATAAGCATAATCTCTTTTAACGGGACTAATGACCAATTAATCTTATCGCAAAAATGTCTACATACATAACTTCTATCCGCACCAGTATCAAACAAGACAGAAGCTAAAAGGTTGTTAATTTTGAATATACCTGTCACCAAGTCGGGATTTTCTCGGGCATCCCTTGCATTAACGTTGAAAGCTCTAGCGCGGGGTGGTCCGCCGTCTTTTCGCTTGTTTGGGCACGCATTTCTGAAATGGCCCGTCTGCCCGCATTCATAACATTTCCTCGGCCCTGTGGGGTTCGGCTTCCCATTCAAAGTGGTGACCTTGCAGTCTTTCCCGATATGTCCAGCCCGTTGACACTTCTCACAGACAACATTGCAATATCCAGTATGGTGTTTGTAACACCTCTTGCATTGTGGTAAGGTTCCCTTGTAGTTCGGGTTGGAGTTGGTGTTGTTGTTGGGGTTTCCACCATTGTTGTACCTCTTAGCGGGGGTCTGGTCATAGGTTCTCCCCCTGTTGTTGTGGTGGTTGTTGTTGTTGTTGTTGTTGTTGTTATTATCCCACTTTCGCTTTTCGCTACTACCAGCTTCAAACTTAGCCTTCTCCGGCTCATCAATAATGATTTGGTTCATGAGAGTATGCGCCATGCGCATTGCTTCGGGAACATTCGGTGGTTTGGACGATGTGACGTTTCCTTTGATGGACTTAGGGAGTCCCCAGAAGTATCTCTCCATACGCTTGAATTCCGGGGTGACCATTGTCAGACACATAAGAGCTAGTTCCAAAAATCTCCTGTTGTAACCATCAAGGTCATTTCCAACGGCCTTTAACTGCATGAATTCCATCTCCATCTTTTGTATTTCGGTTCTCGGACAATACTCCTCAATCATAGCAGCTTTAAATTCCCCCCATGGCGTAGCATACGCCTCATCAATGCCTTTCGCTTGAGCTAACTTGTTCCACCACGTTAGCACGCTGTCAGATAGCGTGCACGAAGCAAACTTGGTCTTATTGTCCTCCGAACAGTTGCTAACTCGGAATACTGATTCAAGTTTCTCGAACCATCTGGTGAGACCAACCGGTCCCTTGGTTCTACTGAAGTTATGTGGTTTGCAGCTCTGGAATTCCTTGTAAGTACACCCATTTCGAACGGGTGGGATAACTGGTGGTGGTGGCGGTGGAGCTTGGAGATTTCTTTCTGCTAGGGCTGCGACTACGCGTTCTTGGATCATCTCTTCAATTTGAGCAGCAGTAGGTGTGGATCGACAGTTAGCAATGGTGTTCTATACAAACATTTTGACTCAAGTCAAAATCCAGCATTCAATATATAATAATATAGTATATAACAACCAACATATAAACAGCACAACACATGTTAATTAAGTAACGCAAGTTGATACAAGTACCGCAAAACACCATACAGCAACGTAAATAGAACACTTGTGCAAAAAGTAACATTACAAAGTTTCCATTCATTAATAATAAGTTTCATACATCATGATAGATTTGTACAATACATAAGTGAAATAAGAAACTACAACTAGATTACATCATGAAATCTAATACAAAAGGTCCTACGGTGAAGGTGGGTGTAGGATGTCTAAAACCTGAGCCAACTGCTCCTCGAGCTCAGTAACTCGAGCTCGGAGGATTCTCACCTCCCTTGTCAATTCCTCAACTGTGGGAGATGGCGGGGTAGGCGGTGCTGGTGGTGCAGGTGGGGCCGGTGGAGCGGATGGTGCTGGTGGAGCGGGTGGTGCAGATCGCACGAAGCGGGGTGCAGATGTCCCGGCTCCAGAAATAGTCAGCACATAACAAGGTGCCTTACGTATCTGTGGGTCGGCAGGGTACGACACAAGCCGTTTACGGGCAGTAACCCTCCGACGCCGACCAAAAGCGTCAGTGAAAGCACGACCTCCATTCACCCCTGGAATAACGGTGCCATCAGGACGGTACCGCTTCTTCGGCGGGGTGGAGGGTGCCTGTATAGGTATATCAGCAGGGTCCTCGTCGTCACTGGAGTCTGATGAAGAATTATCTGATGAAGAATCGGCGGATGATGAGTCATCCGAATCATGTGGTGGTGACACGGGTGGCTGAACTGGCAGTCCGAAGGCGGCCAACATCTCTCTGTGTCTGAATGGCGGAATCGGCACTAAACGTCTATCTGGAGCGCGTCGGCACGGCATGCGCATATGGTTACGGAATGGCCCTTCCCCGAACTCCGCGGGGATCACAACACCACCGATGCGGGGCTGTAGCTCAGAGGGTCCGGGAGCAGACGGAGCTGGAATCTCCGTAGGGTCTACGTGTCCATCAATAGTAGCCACTGGTATAGGCGGCTGGCTGCTAGTCCCGGAAGATGAAGCGCCGGGGTCACTCGTGCGTATCGGGATCGGTGGATCGGTAACGGTGGTAGGTAGAGTAGCTGAAGAGTCTAAACTACCCAAAACGCTAGCAGGTGGTACATCCAACATCTGAACAAGGAAAAATAAATTTTCCATGTTAGTAAGTCATAAAGCAAGCACGTATTAGGCCAACAGTTTAAATCATGTATAACAATAAGTAGCATGGCAATAACAGCAAATCATACGAAGGTAGCATGCAATCGAAAGCAAGTAATATCATACAGCAGTGAAATCATGTAGTAGCATACGGCATATAGCAGTAAAAGCAAGCAGCAGCATGCAGTAAGTTCAGCGGAAACAAGTAAACTAGCAAGTTGTAGATTAGTCCTATTAGTGAATCCTACTCGGGTCGGTCTTAGACTCACTAATGCAACCTAATTCCCTACAACTAATGCTCTGATACCAAATGTGATGCCCTGTACAAAACCATCGTGTACGAATCATCAACAACAGGATCATTACAAGGTTAAGTACTATATGCGTTTTCAAAAAGAGTTTGCATTCATTAATAAAGTGATGTCTAAACCAACATCGAATGTTTTACAATCCAAAAGCATGCTTCACTAAGTAGAAGCAAATAATAAGTGAATGTGACCACAATGGTCGTTACAAGTCATAGTTCAAAAGTACTAAAGTTTGAATGCAAGGTAAAGTAGTTCATGCGATGACAACTCTAAGCAGCGGGTGTCTACATCACGACTAGTACACAGCGGAAGCTAACCTCAAGCACCTGAGAAAAACATGTTTTAAAACATCAACACAAAGTTTGGTGAGCTATAGTTTAAGTAAAACAGTAAGTAAGGTAGGCCACGAGATTTCAGTGTTACAAAAAGCGTTTCAAAACAGTATGATAAAGTATATGTTAACCGTGGGCACTTGGTAACTAACTTAATGTTTATACCCCCTGAAAGTACACTTGGCAAGTGCGTATGTCTACGAAGTATTAAACACCCATTAAATGCTAGCGCTACTAGCCCGAGTGGGGATGTCAAACCCTATGGATCCATATCTAAGATTCGCGTTCACGGTTCAAAAACCAATGATTAAACGTTACCGAGCTAAAGGGAATGTTTATGCCGTTGTATAACCCACACATATATAAGTTTAATTACTCGTGCCTAGTATGTAAAACATAAAATCCGCATGTATTCTCAGTTCCCAAAATAAGTTAAAGTAAAAAGGGAAAGCTATAACTCACAATGATAATGTAGTCGTAAAGTTTCGGAAAAGGTGTGCAAGTAATCGGTCCGAAGGTCCTCAACCTAAGGCAAATAGTACTAAGTCAGTAAATCGTCTTAATAGGTTTAAAAGTATGTATTTAAGGTCATAAAGGTCATCATCATTCATCATCAAACAAAAGGCGTAAAGTAGGTTTCGTTTATGAAAGTAGTTTAAAACAAAGGCTGATTTCGATCAGTCACCACGGCCTCTACCCTTACTCAATTAAGGTGAGACCAGTGGCCATGGCTCCGTATATGAGTCCCTTAAGTGTGGTAAAATTTACAGAAGCAAACTCATCTCCGTTTGACCGTGGTGACGGTCTAAGTGCGAGTAGGTCAGAAATTTCTGCACAACGTTAAAGGACATAGTGACGATCGGAGGGCCATAAATCCTAAACCGTAACTCGGATTAAGACGAGTCCTATATGAAAAGTTATCTACTCAAAACGATCTATTTGAAAATCAAGGTCTCAGTAGCCCAGGTCTACTGGTATTTTACAGAAACAGTAGAACAGAGGGCTGTAAACAGAATGCAGGAAGTTAAAAGTGAGTTCCGGTGGTCTTGGTGCTTGATGTTCATCATGGTTCTCATCCTTGATGCATATAGCTTCAAGTGTACAACTCATTGATGTGTTTATATCATCTTTACCAAGGTTGGACCATCATAACCCTTGTGCAAGTCTAAGACATGTAGCACAACTTCACTTAAGAGTTGTAAGTGTTTTGATGAACCAAAGTTACATCAAAGTCTTAGATTTAACACATACATGAAATGTAAAAGTAATGTAGACCTATAAACTTGAAAATAAACTACTAATCAAGATCTTAAAATGTAGAACATAGTTCTTAGTTAGATCTTGAAGATCCAAGACTCAAAAGTCTAGATCTAAAGTTATTAAGTTAAATCTTAAGGATTAATACTTGTATCTTTACTTTAGTGAAACCATAAGTTACAAAACTTAGATTATCAACTAGTAAAGTGTATAAATGAAACAACAAACTAATTTAAACAAGTTAATGAGTTCATGGGTTGCATACTTTAAAGATTCAAGCCTAAGCTTGATCTTTAAGGAAAGTAAACTTTAAAGTTTATTTCATGAATCACAAGTATGCTTTCAACACATGAACTTTGATCTTTTGAAACAATATATGTAGAACATAAACTAGTAAGTTTAGTTCTTGTGTGTTCTTGAAATTACAAGATAAATGAAGAATGAAACTAGTGAGTTTGATTCTTGTATATGTAAGTAAGTAACAAAGTAACAACAACTAGTAATTATGTAACAAACAACAACATGATCCAAGTAACAACAAACAACAAAGAATGATGATGATAATGGGGTGTTGGGCCACGGTTTTACCAAGAAAAAGAAAGGAAGAAATGCTTCATGTTACTTACAAGAATGTAGAAAGAATTGAGAGAGAAATGAAGCAAGTATGTGTGTGTGTTTTGAATGAGAGAAATGCAAGTAAACAAGTAATGAAAAAAAAAGATTTTGAGTCCCTTTGTGCCCATCTAGGCCACGGCCTGCAGCTCATCCAAGGGGGGAGGGCTTGATTCCCTTGGTCACTAGTATATAAAGCTTCAAAAGTGGGATAAAAGGGGTGGTTACATGGGGATAACATGTTAACTAGATTCCTTCATGTATTAACTAACTAGTTACACTCCTAAGTGATACTTACACATGAAAGAGTGGGCTAACTAAGTCCACTTAAAAGGTAGGGTGGGCTTGGAAGCCCAATAACATGAGTCCATTTACTTTGAACAAGCCCAAGTTCCATAATTCACAAGTTAAACCAATTAAAGCCCAAGTAACTAACTAATCATCACAGTTAATTAAAATGATTAATAAAATTAATCATGAATGTAAATAATACTCTAAAAATATTATTCGTGTAAGTCTCGGGTGTCACAAAGACGTTTCGGGCAATTAAAGTCAAGTTCGGGCAATCATGGCAACATGTAAATGTAATAACATACATTCGTTTTATCACACGTATTAATAATAACAATTATTAATAAATAAACGTTGAAAAATCCAGGGTCGTTACAAAATATGTGTATTAATATATATACAAATGATATAGGTTCGTGAATCCGAGGCCAACCCTACACTTGTTCAATGTCGTCATATGTAATTTTACTACAAAATACAGTATTGTGAGTTCATTTGATTCCCTTTTACTCTTTACATTTTTTTGGGACTGAGAATACATGCGCTTTTATAAATGTTTGACGAAATAGACACATGTAATTAAAACTACATTATATGGTTCAATGGATCGAAGCCAAATATGCCCCTTTTAGCCTGATAATCTAAGAATTAGGGAACTGGCCCCTAATTGACGCGAATCCTAAAGATAGATCTATGAGCATAACAAACCCCATTCTGGAATTTGGAATGCTTTAGTACTTCGAAATTTATCATATCCGATGGGTGTCCCGGAATGATGGGGATATTCTATATGCATCTTGTTAATGTCGATTATCAGGTGTTCAATCCTTATGAATGATTTTTATGCAGATTGCTGTTATGAATGCATGTTGTTTATGAGAAATGGAAATAATAAAAATCTTGTGGTCTATTAAAATGATGGAAATGATTGTTTATGATAAACTAATGAACTCACCAACCTTTTGGTTGATACTTTAAAGCATTTTTATTCTCAGATATGAAAGAATCTTCCGCTGTACATTTGCTCATTTTAGAGATATTATGATAGTGCTCCAAATGAACATATATTTAGGCACAATATCCTTCCAATATGTAAAGCTTTTAGTTGTAATTGTTTTATTTTTATGTAATATTCGTTTAAATAAATAAGTGCGAAGACAAAAGAAGAAAACGACGATTTGAAGACGCAAATGACCAAAAAGCTAAAAAGTACAAAGTACAATCCAAGTGGTTCAATTTATTGATGAGAAACGTCCAAAAATGATAAGAGTACAAGCCGTAAAACGCAAAGTACAAGATATTAAATTATACGAAAGGACGTTCGAAAAACCGGAACCGGGACCTGAGCCAACTATCAACGCCCGACTCAACGGACCAAAAATTACAAGTCTACTATGCAAAAGAATATAATATAATATTTAAATAATTATATAAATTATTTATATATTATATATTATATTAAATAACGTCGACAAAGAAGAAAACAAAGCAATGTGGCTGGATTCAGCTGGCCATGCGATCGCATGGCCTGGAAGAGCAAACTCCATGCAATCTCATGGCTTCAGAAATCAGGCCACATCTATAAAAGGCAACGAGTTTGGCCAGTTTAAACACACCAATTTTTATCATACTCCCTCTGTAATATAATATATATATATAATATATATATATATATATATATATATATATATATATATATATATATATATATATATATATATATATATATATATAATATATGTTAGTTTTATATTAGATAGTTTGGGTTATGTAAAGGTTATTTTACGGGTTTTGAAGTCGAAGCTCTGTCCATGTAACACTACGCGATAAATAATCATTGTAAGCTATGTTCTCCTTTTTAAATTAATGTCTCGTACTTAAGTTATTATTATGCTTATTTGAGCCGAAGTAATCGTGATGTTAGGCTAAATATTAAGATGGGGTAATTGGGCTTTGGACCATAATTGGGGTTTGGACAAAAGAACGACACTTGTGGAAATTAGACTATGAGCTATTAATGGGCTTTATATTAAATTAACGATACCTCGTTAATTTAATATAAAGGTTACAATTTGACGTATTTATATATAACCACATACGCTTAATCGGATACGATGGGCGAGATATTTATAAATACAAATTATTGTTCATTTGACCAGACACGGGGATGGATTAATAATCAATGGACTCATTAAAATATGGGTGGATTACATTCAAGGGTAATTGGTGTAATTGTTAACAAAGTATTAAAACCTTGGTTTACACACATTCGATAACCTGGTGTATTCATTAAACAAAGTATTAAGACCTTGTTACAGTTCGAATCCCCAATTAGTTGGAATATTTGACTTCGGGTATAAGGTTAAATTTGCCGAGCATTTTATAATTATGACCGATGAACTATTATGGACAAAAACCAGATAGGTTTCAAATACATCCAGGACAAAGGACAATTAACCCAGGGTAATAAATAATCAAAACGTCAAACATCATGGTTACGGAAGTTTAAATAAGCATAATTATTATATTGTTATTTATTTTACGCACTTTAATTATTGTCATTTATATTTACGCTTAAGTTTTAAAATCGACAAACCGGTCATTAAACGGTAAACCCCCTTTTATATATTATTACTATATATAATATATTTTGTACAAATATAATTGTTTAAAAATATAGTGTAAAATAAGTCGTCTCCCTGTGGAACGAACCGGACTTACTAAAAACTATACTACTCTATGATTAGGTACACTGCCTATAAGTGTTGTAGCAAGGTTTAGGTATATCCCATCCGTAAATTAATAAAAAATTGTATCGTATTTAATAGTATTTCCTTGTAAAAATTACTACTATTTTGCATACACCTCGCATAACATCATATTACTTGGAGTCATTCATGACATATTTCAAAAGACGTTGCATTCGAGTCGTTGAGTTCATCAAGATTATTATTAAGTCAATTATAGTTGGATATATTATGAAATGGTATGCAGGCCGTCAACTTTCGATGTAATGAAAGTTTGTCTTTTAAAAACGAATAAAATGTTTGTAAAATGTATCATATAGAGGTCAAGTACCTCGCGATGTAACTAAATGTAATGTATTCGTTTAAATGGATTAGGACGGGTCGTTATAGGTGGTATCAGAGCGGTGGTCTTAGAGAACCAGGTCTGCATTAGTGTGTCTAACTGATAGTCGTTAAGATGTATTAGTGAGTCTGGACTTCGACCGTGTCTACATGTCAAAAGTTTTGCTTATCATTTCGTGTCGAAAATCATCTACTTATCATCCTTAGGAAATTACTTGCTTATCATACCTAGTCTAGACACATCTTACTGCATCGATTGCATGAATAGTGTATAGACAAAATTCATATCTTAACGTATCTAATAATTCATATCCTAGCATATCTGTTACTGTAGATTTGCCTGACATATGCCGTAAATTCCTCCGTAATCTACGAAATCTTTTGTTCTATATATATAGATATTCTATGTAATTAGAATACCATCCGATAGCCGAAAATCATTTCATATCGAAAAATTCTCTATTCGAAAGTACGAAATGGGACTCATCACTAGTTCAAGTTCTTCGGAACCCGACAGCTATTCCGACATGGATTTTCACCTAAGCTCCAGAAGCAGCGTCACCAGAATGAATCAACCAATCAGCCATCCCCAATTCATCTGATGGGTTCATAGTCGACTTAATCAATAGAGACGCGAAGAAGGCGATCCCTTCCACTAACCGAATTCCCCTCTTGGCGAAGAACCTGAAGCACTTACCGGCGAACCTGTTCGTAATACCATTTTCTCTCTCATTTCCAGAGTATCCCGTCACGATTATATACTATCTCAGATTCTAGATCTTATTCATCCACTCGTCCGAACCGACAATCATCCCGATGTAATAGAAGAAGTCAACGAGCTTCGCGCTCGGGTAATGACTTTGGAGAATATGGTGCAAAGATTACAAGCACCAGCGGCAACACCGGCATCAACAGTACCACTATCAGCAGCACCAGCATCATAACCAGTACCACCATCCACAACATCCACATCCCATGATTCAGCATCACAATCTGTATCTCGAGCATCAACGTCATACGCACCATAGATACCAAGGACTACCAACAACAACAACCGATGAGGTATTAATCTATAACATCATTGGAAAAACATTCGGTAGTGATTATGTAATCTCTAAAGTCTTAGAGATTATTTATTCTAGTTCCAGCCAAAAATCAAATGAGCTTAATATGATATAAACTCATTAAATCTGTATTACATCTGAAGAAAATATATGTGTATATATATTTTCATAAAGATTGTAATTAAAATTCTTTTGTACAAACTGTTAATGGTGAAAATATTTTAACGGGTAGGTAATACCCGAGGAATATTTAGATTTCACATTAATAAGTTACACTGTACATTCTTCGAATCTGATTCAACAGTCATTTACTATCCTACTTACATCCACCGATATACGTATTCGTTCACCACAGAATAACCATTTTCATTCAATTTCATATTTGAATTTTGACTTATCAGAATCCAACAAATGGCATAATGAAGAAAACATTGGACAAAATAAAATTTGTTAGAAACAAACAAATTAACTATGAGAAATTCTGTTAAGAATCCATGCTAACAAAGTCCTAGCTAACTGTTCCTAGGCCTAGCTAACTGTTAATTCCTTATTACATTTATTTATCGCAATTTAATTATCGCAATTTATTTATCGCAATTTTATTTATTGTCATTTAATTTCTGTTATTTATTTTACGCACTTTAAATATCGGGACACGTATACAAGGTTTTGACATATCATATCGACGCATCTATATATATTATTTGGAATAACCATAGACACTCTATATGCAGTATTGTTCGAGTTAGCTATACAGGGTTGAGGTTAATTCTACAATAATATATATACTTTGAGTTATGATCGAGTCTGAGACATGTATACAATGGGTCACGAATACGTATTAATTAATTTGCATATTATATTAAACTATATATGAATTATTGGATTACTAATTGTGGACTGCCAACATTGGACAATTAAAATTAATTAAAATATTGATTATAACATATGAAACTAAACAATTCTTCAAGTTTGCCACTTGATTTCATCTTAAATCTCATTTGTATCTTGACAATTACAATATACGTTCAAACCTTTCATGATTCTTGAAAACACCTCGATCGAGAGAATGAACCAACCGCACTTCATCTACAGAAGAAAAGATTGATGCATATAGTTATGCACCTGAAAACGCTCGGAACCTGAGTAACCATTTAACACGTAGCTGTGCTAATTCCTTTCACGTTATTATTACCGAAAATAACTTTGCAACTCCTGTTCGAGATAGTCAATTTTGTCACAGCTCCAACAAGTCAGCTTCGACTTTTCATTCGAAACAACCTTATTATACGTTGTCTTTTTGCCTTCGTACCGAGGAACCGTTTATATTCCACCACATTAGCAGTAAACTTACCAGCAAATTTATTACTCATTGACTTAAGTCTCTACGAAGAACCATTATAATTGTTCATTAAAACCCTATCATATACTCATCCGCATCTTGTAACGAGAATTGTCATACCAAGTACCGGGAAAATCAGCAATCAGTATTTTGAATCTCGCAGCGTTTCTACATCAATAGTTATATGTATACATATAACATTTATCTCTTAGAATTATGAACTTTCATTCTGAAATTCTGAAAAGCACCCAGTCTACAAATCAATACTCCAAATTTTGAAAAAGCTGAATGAAGCAGCAGAAACTGTAGACAACCGTAAATGACCTTAATCGTCGGAAGTGGATGATAAAGAATAGTATGTTGGCAAAGCTCAGAAAAGTTTGGAACTGAAAAACGGATTGAGCAAACTATGAAGGAGGTTGTGGACAAATCATAAAGACTAAACCTGCCTTCAAAGAATCCAAATGATCCAGTATTTGCTGAAGTTATTAACAAATACCTTGCTTCTGACTCTACACTTTTACGGACAATTTTCATCATCATCCATCGATATTAGAAATTATAAGATATCATCGTATCTTTCATTATAAATATCCTCGATATTTCCGAAGATATTTTCATAACTACTCTTATCGGAAATCATTTATCTCTTCGAGCTATCAATGTCACATCATAAAGGAAACTGTTTTAGTTTCTAAAATTCAGAAGAATTCGAATTTAAAATATGAATGTTTTTGAAGTAGTGTTGGGAACTGAAGCATGAGTTAGTATAATATAATCACACTTGATCAACGTGATTATATTACAGTAAGTCATGCTGAGTTTCTAATGAAACGTAATGATTCATAGACCATAACGTCATCATGTGCCATGTTACATGACTCTTACATTCTATTTAATCTGTAAACATACCAAGAACATATTTTCTTGATAGTCCTATCTTTTTCCTTGAATTCTGGTAATTTGACAAGTCAGATTGTGCTATTACCATTTCTTTCTTAGAACATTAACTATGTTCATTCCGAAATTCCTACCTACGAACTCTGGACCATTATTTGTGGCACTTAGAGTCGATAAGAGAATAAAAAGGCAAAGAGCTCCAAAATATAAGGAAGAATATAAAGCCCGATAACAAAACATAAATTACAAACCGTGTATATCAATGTTTATTGCAACATAAAGACACGGGAGAATTAAAAACATTATGACCCCAAGGGCGAAGTAGAAGAAAACAGATTCCTCCAGGGGAAGTTGGAAAAGGAGAATGATTGTTGCGATAGTTAGGATAAGGACAAGGATCAGAACTGGATCAAGCATTTTTACAAGCTTTAGAAGTATGAATTAAGAAATAAAGTATAGGAATGGGAAAAATAATGGAACGAAAAAAGTTTAATTTATAATGGAAATATCAAACAGAGTAATCGAGGCAGATCACCGTATTTAATTATATAGATCTTAATTTCCTTATTCGCAGAAGAATCAAATCATTTAGATTTCGAAGATTTTCTCTAAATTCCTTGAATTCTGGAAATCCACCGTGACTACGTCAAAAGTTAAATCTCTATCTCAATCTTTTATGATAACTTCATTCGTACTCTTCGAATAATCGAATTGTTTTACCTATATTACTCAATGATGATAAACTCTATTTATCAACTCATATTCGTCATGAAAACATTTTTATGGTTAACCATGATGACCTCACTCAAATTTTGGGATGAAATTTCTTTAACGGGTAGGTACTGTGATGACCCGAAATTTCCAACCAAATTTAAACTTAATCTTTATGTGTTTATGACATGATAAACAAAGTATGTTAAACTGAATCTCAAGATTTTTAAACTGTTTCATGAAATCATTTAACCGTTGACGATTCCCGACGATTCACGAACAATTGCGTGTAAATAAATATGTAAATATAAATGTAAGCATATATATAATAATAATTTGAGATAATAAAATACAAGTTAATCATTAGAATTAAATATGTAAAATAATATACAAAGTAATTAAGTTATTATTAAAATGAATATATGATTTCTAAACATAATTAATGTTATATGTATTGTAACATATATAAAATATATAAATATTCGAATATTCAAATATTCAAATATGTTAATATATAATATAGGTGTTACATAATTAATAATATGTATTATTAAATTTAATTACAAGTTGAAATATAGTTGTTATATATTTTATTACTTTTATTATTATTAAAATAAATAATAACATTAATACTATTATATATATGATACATGAAATTGGATACATTTAATTTGTTATACTATTATTATTATAACTAATATTCTATTTATCATTACTAATAACATTATTATTAGAATTAGAATTAAAATTAAAATTTTAATTTTAGTTATTATTGTGATTATAAGTATTATTACCATTATCATTAAAATTATTATTATTATAGTTATCATAAATAATACAAATTAGTATTATTATCATGAATAATAATATTATTATTATTTCTATTAATATTATTAAATTTAATTAACATTAATATTATTATTGTTTATATTACTAATATTATTAGTATTCATATTATTATTAATAATATCAGTAGTATTAATAATAATATCATATTATTATATTTAATATAATTATTAATTTATAAACATAATATATATAAACAGATTAATACGCGTATTTATCACTTTTGTATTTATTCCATTTTCTTCCTTTCTGTTCTTCTCGTGAAACCAGTGTCGAAGCAATCCAAGAAATAAACAAAATTCGTTTGAGATTGATATCAATTAACAGTACGAGTTTGTTACAGATTGCTATCAAGTTTTTATTTTATTTTATTTTATTTTATTTTGTATGCTTCAATTATTTTCGTCGATCTCTACAGCCTATAGATCAATTCATTACACTTAATGCTAGGAAATTAACCATTCAATTATATTTCACTCTCAAACATCAAATTAAAACTGTTTGTAATCGTTTATAATTTTTTAAATTATTGCTATTTTTTTACACAACTCGAACACCTCTGTTTTGACACCATTAAATCAAAAGCTGGAATACGAATCAATTTTCAAAATCTACAAATGCAGTTTAGTTAGGATTCTCAAACTCAATCTTTCTGCAAAGTATTACGATCCAAATCCTCAAATTGAATCTTAATTTTCAAGTCAAATTTTTTTTTCAAAAAGTCAACCATCTTGTTCATTGAAAAATTCGAACTTTCTTTGTTGTTTTAGGATCAATTAACGATCCATAAAGTTTCTATGGATGATTTATAACCTAATTCATATTATAATCATAAGCTAAAAACATATAGAATTCGAATTCAAGGTTTGAGTTGCTCTTGTTCTTCTTATTTTACTTTTCTGTCGATTCAAATATACCTCATGAACGAGTATTCTGTCTCTTTTATACTTTCAAATCAAACAAAGTACGATTTTGTTACAAGGTCCCCTGGTCGATTGAAAGTTGAAGAAGAACACAATTATAATACGGGTTATACAAGTTAGTAGGTAGAATAAATCAGAAAAGCAGATTTAGTTGGATGGTTAAGAGTGGTGTCAGGTTAGCGAGGGGTCGCAGGTTCGAGCCCGATCTAGGGCAATTCTTTTTGGAAAAGCTTTTTAAAGGGTATATACACTTTTAATTTAATTTCTATCATTATTATTATTATTATTATTATTATTATTATTATTATTATTATTATTATTATTATTATTATTGTTATCATTAATTATTGTTATTATTATTATGTTAACATAAATACTAGGATTAATAATATTATCATTTTTGTTATTAAAAACATCACTAGGTATTATTATTAGTGTTATTATTAGTATTGAGATTGATATAAGTATTATTATGAGTAGGATTATTATTATTATTATTGTTAGTATGACACTAATACAAACTATTATCATTAATAATAGTATTAGTATTATTTTTGAATTATTATTATTATTAACGAGAGTATTATTATTAAGATTAACATTAGTAATAAGATTGACATAATTATTATTGTTTTTATTGATAAGTTAAGTATTATTATAACTATCATACTATAAGTTATTATTATCATCATTAAAATTAATAATAAGATTATTATTATTACCACTAATATGATTATAAGTATTATTATTTATATTATCATGAGTATTATTAATATGCAATTACAAAAATTATTATCACAATTATCATTAACAGTAAAATTATTAACTTTATAGTTATTATTATTATCAGTATTATTATTATCATTACTTTTAAAATGAGTATTAATACTATTATAACTACTGATATTATTATAAAGATATTACGACTTTTTATTTATTAGTATTATTTTAACCAAATAAATATTAGTTACATAGAAATATATCTAATATATATAATTTAACTCTATTATTATTTTTATAATAAGTAAAATATATAAAATAAATATATGTAAGTTATTAATGGAATGCCTAAATTATTTAAATAACAAGTATATTACTAATAATAATATATATAATTGTTCGATTACAAATACATGTATTAATATATATACAAATGATATAGGTTCGTGAATCTGAGGCTAACCCTACACTTGTTCAATGTTGTCATATGTATTTTTACTACAAAATACAGTATTGTGAGTTCATTTGATTCCCTTTTACTCTTTACATTTTTTTGGGACTGAGAATACATGCGCTTTTATAAATGTTTGACGAAATAGACACAAGTAATTAAAACTACATTATATGGTTGAATGGATCGAAGCCGAATATGCCCCTTTTAGCATGGTAATCTAAGAATTAGGGAACTGGCCCATAATTGACGCGAATTCTAAAGATAGATCTATGGGCTTAACAAACCCCATTCTGGAATTTGTAATGCTTTAGTACTTCGAAATTTATCTTATCCGATGGGTGTCCCGGAATGATGGGAATATTCTATATGCATCTTGTTAATGTCGATTATCAGGTGTTCAATCCATATGAATGATTTTTATGCAGATTGATGTTATGCATGCATGTTGTTTATGAGAAATAGAAATAATAAAAATCTTGTGGTCTATTAAAATGATGGAAATGATTGTTTATGATAAACTAATGAACTCACCAACCTTTTTGTTGACACTTTAAAGCATGTTTATTCTCAGGTATGAAAGAAATCTTTCGCTGTGCATTTGCTCATTTTAGAGATATTACTTGGAGTCATTCATGACATATTTCAAAAGTCGTTGCATTCGAGTCGTTGAGTTCATCAAGATTATTATTAAGTCAATTATAGTTGGATATATTATGAAATGGTATGCAGGCTGTGATGACCCGGGAATTTCCGACTAAATTTAAACTTAATCTTTAATGTTTCCGACACGATAAGCAAAATTTGTAATGTTGAGTTTCGAAAGTTTTGAAATCTACATTCATGTAATCATTTATCCTTTGACTATGCTCAACGATTCACGAACAATTATTTGTAAATAAATAGGTATATATATTTTAAATATAAATATATATAATAGTATGATTTCATTGAGAATATGTTAATTAATTGAAAGGTAATAATTAGGATAATTAAGCTATTGATAAAATAAGTATATATATATATATATATATATATATATATATATATATATATATATATATATATATATATATATATATATATATATATACATAATTTGATATGTAAAAATTATTACACTATTGTTAAAATTACTATTTTCAATAATAAAACTAATAAGATTATTATTATCATTTTATTATTATCAACATTAGAAATTAAATTTATTAAAATTATCATTATTGTTAATAATAATATTATTATTTGTCATCTATTATTACTAGGCTCTTTATTAATAATATTATTGATAATATTATTATTAGTGTTATTAATAACCTTAATATATATACTTATTAAATATCAAAATTTAAGAAATTGATTATATATATATATATATATATATATATATATATATATATATAAATTATATAAACACAGATACATATAAATGCATATACAAAATATAGATACATATAAAATTTCGGATATATACAAATTAATACATATATAAACAGATTTATATACAAAAAGTAAACACAGATATATATTCAACTTATTGTTTTCTCTCACGATCAGAATGATTGATGACTTTTAAATTGGTCCCTCATTTGTTATCTGTCTTAATCTAATCTAGTACACAAATCGATCTCAATCCACAGTCATAGCCAAAATATGTTAGCAATCAACATCCAGCTTTATTATTTGTTTTATTTGTTTTGTTTCCTTCTTGCTGTCCTTGAGTGAATGTGTCGACCCATCAATCCAGTATATGACAATCGATTTTCAGTACCATTGAGGAACATATTCAACTCCATTCTCTAATTCAAACACATGTATTTTAAACAGAAACCAGCTGTTATATTAATTCCATTTTTTTTTACAACAAATGTATCTGTTATTGAACCTTTATATCAAAACCCCGAATTCTTAACCTATTTCAAAAAGTAAAAGTGCAGTTTTGATAAGAATCTTTTACTCAATCTTTCTGTCAAATATGAGCTTTCAATTCCTGGTAACGAATCCGAATTTTGAGGTCAAAGCCTAGGATTAAAAAGTCAAAGGATTTGTTCTTGGGTAAATTCGTATTTGTTTTGAAATTTTAGATCAAATTGATGAATCAGATAATTTACATGAACGATTTAGAGTCTCTTTTGTGTTATAACATTTTTCTAAAACATCACCGAAATCAAAAATCGAATTATTTTCTTTTCCTTTAAAACCATCGCTGACAACAGCAATTTTTCTTGGGTTTTTATTTTTTTTAAAGCGATATTAATTTGAAACAACAATTACGTGTGTTTATGAGATGTAATATGTCCTAAAACTAATTCATTATATACTTGATTTGATTTCGCTGGTCGTCCAAATATTTGAGATAGAAGATGAAACAAGAACACTTATGTTACGAGTTATATATAAACTGATGGGGGTATAAAACAGAAAACCGGCAACAGCCGAATGGTTTAGTGAGTGTGCGGGTGTTCGAGAGGTCACGGGTTCGATTCTGGTTCGGGGTATTCTTTTTATGAAAAGCTCCTAAGGTAGTCCTTGTTATTATACTTATTATTATTATTATTATTATTATTATTATTATTATTATTATTATTATTATTATTATTATTATTATTATTATTAATATTATTATTATTATTATTATTGTTATTGTTATTGTTATTGTTATTATGATTATTATTATTATACTATTATTATTACTTATTAGTATATCATCATATTACTAATTATTATTATCTATTAATATTATTTGTACTAACACTATTATTAATCTTATTATTAGTATTTTATAAGTATTATTATTATTACTAATATTATCAATATAATTATTATTATTAATATTGGTACCATCATTTAGGATATTATTAATTGTATTATTATGAGTAAAACCAACAGTTGGTTATATAACTATTATTATTATTATAAATATCATTATTGCCAAAATTAGTATGAAAATTATTATTCAAGTAAAAGTACTATATTTATTAAAATTATTATAATTATTATTAAAAGTGATATTCTTAAAAAAGTTATTCTTTTGATAAATATTAGTATTATTATTATTAGTACTATTTTTAAAGACGTCATTTGTATCACTACTATAATTATTGTTACTGTCAGAATTATTATTATCAATATTATCATTACACCCAAACACAATTTTTATAATTATTATATTAAGTAATGCTATTATTAATATTATCGTTATAATCAAACTCAATTTTTATTATTATTGATGACAGAATATATTTATAAGTAACTATACATATAAATTAATTATATTAAAAATCTTTAAATAAATGTTCGTATATATATATATATATATATATATATATATATATATATATATATATATATATATATATATATATATATATATATATATATATATATATATATATATATATATATATATATATATATATATAATCAATTTGGTAGTTTAGGAATATAAAGATATAAACTATACAAATAATAATCAATTTCAAACATATATTTATACAAATTTATATATAATATGAAAAGCTATAATATAAGGAATTGTTCGATTACGTGTATGTGTTCTAATATATATATGAACAATATAGGTCCGTGAATCAGAGGCCAACCCTACATTTGACCATTGTCGTTATATGTATTTTTACTACAAAATACAATAGGTGAGTTTCATTTACCCTTTTTACTTTTTACGTTTTTGGGCTAAGAATACATGCAAATGCTTTATTAACTGTTTTACAATTTTTATATGCGTGAGTTTCATTTGCTCCCTTTTACTCATTACATTTTTGGGCTGAGAATACCTGCAATGTTTTAATAAATGTTTTACAATATTTATATGCGTGAGTTTCATTTGATTCCCTTTTACTCTTTACATTTTTGGGACTGAGAATACATGCGCTGTTTTTATAACTGCTTTATTAAATGTTTTTGAAATATATTTTTGAACTGCTAAAACATGAAATGCTTTTATAAATGTTTGACGAGATAGACACAAGCAAAACATTCCTTTTATGAATTATTATGCAGACAGAAGTTCTGCGGATTATTATTGAATTATGTGGACATGATAATTGCCACCATTGAATTATGTGGACATGATAATTGCCACCATTGAATTATGTGAACATGATAATTGCCACCATTGAATTATGTGGACATGATAATTGCCACCAATTGATGTGAATGTTATATATCGAGAGAATGATTTTATACACTGGTTATGTGTATGTTATTTTTGTGCACAATATATGTGTACGGTTACTATGATTTATGAAAATGGTTTCGTACACGAGAAAGATGTACTGTATTTAAAAGATATAGCATGTACATTACAGGTGGGTATAGGATTCGGGCCCATTTGTACCATGCAGCATTTAAATTTTGTGGTCTATCAAAATGATGAATTTTATTGTTTTAAGATAAACCTATGAACTCACCAACCTTTTGGTTGACACTTGAAAGCATGTTTATTCTCAGGTATGAAAGAAATCTTCCGCTGTGCATTTGCTCATTTTAAGGACATTACTTGGAGTCGGTCATCGCTTTGGGATCAAATGTTGATGACTTCGTCCAGATGGATTAGGACGGGGCATTTCAGTTGGTATCAGAGCGATGGTCTTAGCGAACCAGGTCTACATTAGTGTGTCTAACTGATAAGTCGTTAGGATGCAATAGTGAGTCTGGACTTCGACCGTATCTGCATGTTAAAAGTTTTGCTTATCATTTTGTCGGAAATCATCTGCTTATCATCCTTAGGAAATTACCAGCTTATCATTCTTAGTCTAGACACATCTTACTGCAGTTATTGCAAGAATAGTGTATAGACAAAATTCATATCTTAGCGTATCTGTCACTGTAGACCTAATCTGACATGTTTCCTTAATTTCCTCCGTAATTTACGGGATCTTCTGTACTATATTAGATATTCTATATAAGTAGAATATTATCCGATATTTAAAAAAAAAAAATCATCTCATATCGAAAATCCTTTATCTAACCGTACAAGACGGAACTCGCAACTAGTTCAAATTCCTTAGATTCCGACAGCTATTCCGATATGGATTTCGACTCAAGCTCCGAAGACAGTATAACCGGAATGGATCAACCAATTAGTCATCACCAATTCTGGATGAATTGGGGATGGGTTCGTAGCCTACTTAATCATTGGAGGCTAGAAGAAGGTGATCCTTTCCATCAACCGAATTCACCTCTGGGTGAAGAACCTGAAGCACTTACCGGTGAACCGGTCCGAAAACACCATTTTCTCTCTCATTTCCCGAGTATTTCATCACGATCATATACTATACCAAATTCTAGATCTTATTTATCCGCTCGTCCGAACCGACAGTCACCCCGGTGTAATGGAAGAAGTAGACGAGCTTCGCGCTCGGGTGGTGGCTTTAGAGAATATGGTGCGAAGGTTTCAAACGCCAGCAGCAGCACCAGCAGCATAACGAATACACCACCACCAACATCAACATCCGCATCCCGCACCTCAACATCAGAATCTTTACCGCTAACAACAACATCATACGCATCATAAATACCAATGAGTACCAACCACAATGAACGATGAAGTATTGATCCATAACTTCATTGATATTCTGCGAAGAATATGTGGTTCCTAATAGTTTTAGAGATTACTTATTCTAGCACAAACCAAAAATCGAATGAGTTTAATATCATAATTAACTCATTAAATCCATGATTACATCTGAAGAAAATGTATATGCAAGTATATTTTCATAAAGATTGTAATTAAAAATTCTTTTGTACAAACTGTTAATGGTAAAAATATTTTAACGGGTAGGTAATACCCGAGAAATATTTAGACTTCACGTTAATAAGTTACAATGTACATTCTTTGAATCTGATTCAACGGTCATTTACTATCCTAGTTACATCTACAGAGATACGAATCCGTTCACAGCAGAATAACCATTTTTATTCAATTTCAAGTTTGGATTTTGACTTATCATAATCCAATAAGTGGCATAATGAAGAAAACATGGGACAAAATAAAAGTTATTAGAAACAAACGAATTAACTAATAGAAATTTTGTTAAGAATCCACGCTAACAAAATCCTAGCTAACTGTTCCTAGCTAACTATGGACTAATCAACTGAGGACTACCAACAGTGGACAATTAAAATGAATTAAAATATTAATTATAACATATGAAATTAATTATTCTTCAAGTTGCCACTTGATTTCATTGTAAACTTCATTTGTATCTTGACAATTCTAGTCTGCGTTCAAACCTTTCATGATTCTTGAAAACATCTCAATTGAGAAAATGAACCAACCGCACTTCATTTACGGAAGAAAAGATTAATGCGTATAATTATGCACCTGAAAACTCTCGGAAACTGAGTAAACGTTTAACACGTAGCTGTGCTAATTCCTTTAGCGTTATTATTACCAAAAATAACTTTGCATCTGCTGTTCGAGATAGCCAGTTTTGTCACAGCTCCAGCAAGACAACTTCGACTTTTCGTACGAAACAACCTTATTATAATGTTGATATTTATGCGTGCTCTTTTATTGTTACCAGAGGTTTTTTTATATTCCACCATATTACCAGCAGACGTACCAGCAACCTCGTTGCTTCTTGGCTTAAATCTCTCTGATAAATCATTATATTTATTCATAGGAACCCTATTATATGCTCATCCGCATCTTGTAACGAGAACTGCCATACCAATTACCGAGAATCAGCAATCAGTATTTTGAAAACTCACAGCATATCTACATCAACAGTTATATGTATAACATTTATCCCTAAGAATTTCGATCTTTCATTCTGAAATTCTGAAAAGCACTCAATCTACGAATCAATACTCTGAATGTTAAAAAAAAAAAAAAAAAACTGAATGAAGCAGCAGAAACTGTAGATAGCCGTAAACAACCTTAAATCATCGGAAGTTTGATGATGAAGAATAGTATGTTAGGAAAGCTCAGAAATGTTGGAACTGGAAAACGGATTGAGCTAACCACGAAGGAGACCAAGGACAAATACAAGGACCATACTCTATGTTCAAAGAATCCAGATACTTCTGGATCCGTTGAAATCTGTAGAGAATATCTTGCTCCGAAGTCATGTTAAAATTTTACGGAAAATCTTTATCTATCAACCATCGAACTTAGAAATTCCAAAAATATCATCATCAATATCTTCGATATTTCTGAGGATATTTTCGTAAATATTTTTGTCCGAAATTATATACCTCTTTGTGTTTCCTGTGTATCATTATATTGGAAACATTCAATAGAAAATCTATTACTGAAAGGCGGATTATGCGAAACTATGAAGGAAGCCGTAGACAAATCACAAAGAATAAGTTTGACTTCAAAGAATCCAAATGATTCTGTTTCTGATGAAATCTTTAGCTAATACCTTGCTTTCGAATCTAAACCCTTACGGATAAATCTTCTTCATCATCCTTCGATATTAGAAATTCCAAGGTATCATCATATCTTTCTTTATAAATATCCTCCATATTTCTGAAGATATTTTCATAATTATTCTTATCTGAAATCATTTATCTCTTCGTGCTATCAGTGTTACATCATATAGAAACTGTAGTTTCTATATTCTGTAAACTTTCGAGCTTAAAATATGAATGTTATTGAAGTAATGTTGGGAACTGGTGCATGAGTTAGTATAATATAATGACACTTGATCAACGTGATTATATTACAGTAAGTCATGCTGAGTTCTAATGGGACATGATGGTTCACAGTAGATCATACCACCGTCATGTGTCATGTTACATAACTTTTTCATTCTAATTAACTTCTGAACATATCAAGAAAGTATATTCTTGATAGCTCTATTCTCAATGATTCTGGTAATTTGACGAATCAAATCGTGCTATTACGTTCTTTCTTGATTATAACATTAAATTCATTTGAAACACCATACTTACAAATTCTAGACCATTACTCGTTTTACTAGAGATCGAGAGGAGAATAAAAAGACGAAGAGCTCCGAAACATAAAGGAAGAAATAAAACTCGACAACAACACTGAAATTACAATAATTAAAAATTAAAACATCACGACAATTAAAAATTAAAAGATTACAATCAAACTACTCGTCGTCTTCAATTGTCATCTGCAAAGTAGCGTTCACCAGTCATTTCACCATCCGTGAGGTACTCTGGAGACATCGGTATTTCGCTTGATGCCTCAACTGCTGCTTCAGCTAATTCATTGAGGTAACGATAACCCAACGTCTCTTCATCTTCAAGAACCGCATACAAATAAATGCGTTTATCGCGATCTTCAATGGTATCTTTTATAAAGTACTATTGATCATCGGTACACAGAAAACGTGCCCTACAATCCGCATCATAATCGTCTTTATAAAAGAACACAGACGTGAATTCACACGGAACTTTTTTCTTCAGAAAGGATAGCAAGTCTTGTAAACCAACATCACGAATGTCGATATCTTCAAACGAAATACTGTCGCCCCACTCATATTCCTTCATTTGATTACGAAAATCACCTCCGTAATGAACATCGAATGAGACAATCATTGGGGGAAGTGTTAACATTTTTTTTTTTTTTGCAGTTTGGAAGTGTTTAATTTTGATTTTGAGAAAGGTAGAAATATAAAAGAAATATATGTTGGAGTGTATAAAATGAAGTATATGGTTGGTGTTTATATTGTGTAAAAAAAAATGACCGTTGGGATAGCCGTTGGAATATTTTGTTTATTTTACTAACGGCTAAAAATCTGGGCAAGTTTTTGGGCGAAGTTGGACGATGCCCGTTGGGACCTCTCTCATAATAGTTTCAATCGTGCTCTTCGAATAATCGAATTATTTTATCTGTATTATTCTGTAATGAGGAAAACTCTATTTATCAGCTCATATTCGTCAAGAAAAACATATTTATTGTTAGCCATGACGACCTCACTCAAATTTCGGGACTAAATTTCTTTAACGGGTAGGTACTGTGATGACCCGGGAATTTCCGACTAAATTTAAACTTAATCTTTAATGTTTCCGACACGATAAGCAAAATTTGTAATGTTGAGTTTCGAAAGTTTTGAAATCTACATTCATGTAATCATTTATCCTTTGACTATGCTCGACGATTCACGAACAATTATTTGTAAATAAATAGGTATATATATTTTAAATATAAATATATATAATAGTATGATTTCATTGAGAATATGTAATTAATTGAAAGGTAATAATTAGGATAATTAAGCTACTGATAAAATAAGTGTGTGTGTATATATATATATATATATATATATATATATATATATATATATATATATATATATATATATATACATAATTTGATATGTACAAATTATTACACTATTGTTAAAATTACTATTTTCAATAATAAAACTAATAAGATTATTATTATCATTTTATTATTATCAACATTAGAAATTAAATTTATTAAAATTATCATTATTGTTAATAATATTATTATTATTATTTGTCATCTATTATTACTAGGCTCTTTATTAATAATATTATTGATAATATTATTATTAGTGTTATTAATAACCTTAATATATATACTTATTAAATATCAGAATTTAAGAAATTGATTTTATATATATATATATATATATATATATATATATATATATATATATATATATATATATATATATATATATATATATATATATATATATATATATTATATAAACACAGATACATATAAATGCATATACAAAATATAGATACATATAAAATTTCGGATATATACAAATTAATACATATATAAACAGATATATATACAAAAAGTAAACACAGATATATATTCAACTTATTGTTTTCTCTCACGATCAGAATGATTGATGACTTTTGAATTGGTCCCTCATTTGTTATCTGTCTTGATCTAATCTAGTACACAAATCGATCTCAATCCACAGTCATAGCCAAAATATGTTAGCAATCAACATCCAGCTTTATTATTTGTTTTATTTCTTTTGTTTCCTTCTTGCTGTCCTTGAGTGAATGTGTCGACCCATCAATCCAATATATGACAATCGATTTTCAGTACCATTGAGGAACATATTCAACTCCATTCTCTAATTCAAACACATGTATTTTAAACAGAAACCAGCTGTTATATTAATTCCATTTTTTTTTACAACAAATGTATCTGTTATTGAACCTTTATATCAAAACCCCGAATTCTTAACCTATTTCAAAAAGTAAAAGTGCAGTTTTGATAAGAATCTTTTACTCAATCTTTCTGTCAAATATGAGCTTTCAATTCCTGGTAACGAATCCGAATTTTGAGGTCAAAGCCTAGGATTAAAAAGTCAAAGGATTTGTTCTTGGGTAAATTCGTATTTGTTTTGAAATTTTAGATCAAATTGATGAATCAGATAGTTTACATGAATGATTTAGAGTCTCTTTTGTGTTATAACATCTTTCTAAAACATCACCGAAATCAAAAATCGAATTATTTTCTTTTCCTTTAAAACCGTCGCTGACAACAGCAATTTTTCTTGGGTTTTTATTTTTTTTACAGCGATATTAATTTGAAACAACAATTACGTGTGTTTATGAGATGTAATATGTCCTAAAACTAATTCATTATATACTTGATTTGATTTCGCTGGTCGTCCAAATATTTGAGATAGAAGATGAAACAAGAACACTTATGTTACGAGTTATATATAAACTGATGGGGGTATAAAACAGAAAACCGGCAATAGCCGAATGGTTTAGTGAGTGTGCGGGTGTTCGAGAGGTCACGGGTTCGATTCTGGTTCGGGGTATTCTTTTTATGAAAAGCTCCTAAGGTAGTCCTTGTTATTATTATTATTATTATTATTATTATTATTATTATTATTATTATTATTATTATTATTATTATTATTATTATTATTATTATTATTATTATTATTGTTGTTGTTATTGTTATTGTCATTATGATTATTATTATTATACTATTATTATTACTTATTAGTATATCATCATATTACTAATTATTATTATCTATTAATATTATTTGTACTAACACTATTATTAATCTTATTATTAGTATTTTATAAGTATTATTATTATTATTACTAATATTATCAATATAATTATTATTATTATTATTGGTACCATCATTTAGGATATTATTAATTGTATTATTATGAGTAAAACCAACAGTTGGTTATATAACTATTATTATTATTATAAATATCATTATTGCCAAAATTAGTATGAAAATTATTATTCAAGTAAAAGTACTATATTTATTAAAATTATTATAATTATTATTAAAAGTGATATTCTTAAAAAAGTTATTCTTTTGATAAATATTAGGATTATTATTATTATTATTAGTACTATTTTTAAAGACGTCATTTGTATCACTACTATAATTATTGTTACTGTCAGAATTATTATTATCAATATTATCATTACACCCAAACACAATTTTTATAATTATTATATTAAGTAATGCTATTATTAATATTATCGTTATAATCAAACTCAATTTTTATTATTATTGATGACAGAATATATTTATAAGTAACTATACATATAAATTAATTATATTAAAAATCTTTAAATAAATGTTCGTATATATATATATATATATATATATATATATATATATATATATATATATATAATCAATTAGGTAGTTTAGGAATATAAAGATATAAAACTATACAAATAATAATCAATTTCAAACATATATTTATACAAATTTATATATAATATGAAAACCTATAATATAAGGAATTGTTCGATTACGTGTATGTGTTCTAATATATATATGAACAATATAGGTCCGTGAATCAGAGGCCAACCCTACATTTGTCCATTGTCGTTATATGTATTTTTACTACAAAATACAATAGGTGAGTTTCATTTACCCTTTTTACTTTTTACATTTTTGGGCTGAGAATACATGCAAATGCTTTATTAACTGTTTTACAATATTTATATACGTGAGTTTCATTTGCTCCCTTTTACTCATTACATTTTTGGGCTGAGAATACCTGCAATGTTTTAATAACTGTTTTACAATATTTATATGCGTGAGTTTCATTTGATTCCCTTTTACTCTTTACATTTTTGGGACTGAGAATACATGCGCTGTTTTTACAACTGCTTTATTAAATGTTTTTGAAATATATTTTTGAACTGCTAAAACATGAAATGCTTTTATAAATGTTTGACGAGATAGACACAAGCAAAACATTTCTCGAATGAATTATTATGCAGACATAAGTTCTGCGGATTATTATTGAATTATGTGGACATGATAATTGCCACCATTGAATTATGTGGACATGATAATTGCCACCATTGAATTATGTGGACATGATAATTGCCACCAATTGATGTGAATGTTATATATCGAGAGAATGATTTTATACACCGGTTATGTGTATGTTATTTTTGTGCACAATATATGTGTACGGTTACTATGATTTATGAAAATGGTTTCGTACACGAGAAAGATGTACTGTATTTAAAAGATATAGCATGTACATTACAGGTGGGTATAGGATTCGGGCCCATTTGTACCATGCAGCATTTAAATTTTGTGGTTTATCAAAATGATGAATTTTATTGTTTTAAGATAAACCTATGAACTCAACATCCTTTTGGTTGACACTTGAAAGCATGTTTATTCTCAGGTATGAAAGAAATCTTCCGCTGTGCATTTGCTCATTTTAAGGACATTACTTGGAGTCGATCATCGCTTTGGGATCAAATGTTGATGACTTCGTCCAGATGGATTAGGACGGGGCATTTCACAGGCCGTCAACTTTCGATGTAATGAAAGTTTGTCTTTTAAAAACGAATGAAATGTTTGTAAAATGTATCATATAGAGGTCAAGTACCTCGCGATGTAACCAAATATAATGTATTCGTCCAGATGGATTAGGACGGGTCGTTATAAATTATATATATATATATTATATATTATATTATATTCTCGTATATAGTTGACTTGTAAATTCAGTTCCGATGACTTGTACGTTTATGCCCGACTTATGTTCCGGTTCCGGTTTCTCGAACGTCCTTTCGTACGTTTAGAAAGCTTGTACTTTACGTTTTGCGATGTGTACCTTTATCAATAATTAGACTTATTTTCCAATAATTTAGATTACATGAAACATAATTTATACTTTTGAGTATTTTGGTCATTTGCTTTTATAAATTAACGTCTTAATATATAATAATATTATTTTAAATCAAAACGTTTTATATCTAAGTTAATATTATACTTTATAACATTTGTAAAAATATACATACTTTTCATTTTGAAATAGTGTTTTACTGTAGCAAAATGATTTTTTCTGTAGCAAATAGTGGTTTTCGAAAACACTGTAGTTTTTCGGGTACTGTAGCAATTCGAAAATACTGTAGCAAATTAGTGTTTTACTTGTTCATTTTAAACGTTTTAGTTAACTTATCCAAATATCAATCGAATCAATAAACGAATGTTACTATCGTTTACTAAATAACTTGAAATTATATATATGTATATATGTATATATCTTTATACATAAATCAGTTTTTAAATACACATTGCAAGTTATTTATAATTAATTTTAATAATTAATATTTCAACTTATTGTATATATATATATATATACATATATATATATATATATATATATATATACACACACACACACACACATATATATATATATATATATATATTTACAAATAGAAGTTCGTGAATCGTCGGTCAATAGTCAAAGGTTAACTGAATATATAACATTAGTTCAAAAATTTTGAGAATCAATATTACAGACTTTGCTTATCTTGTCGAAATCATATAAAGATTAAGTTTTAAATTTGGTCGGAAATTTCCGGGTCGTCACACTATTAGTATTAGTATTTGACTGTGTTCTTCATGACTTATAGAGGCCTTAATGGCCTGACTTGATTTCCATCATGTGATTTTAGACCAGATTGTTACACTAAATATGTGAGTAATCTCTTGGTGCTAACTCTTTTTTTCTATATTTAATTTCTTTTTGTAGCTTCAGTACTTAATTATGGGACTTATACTACTGAGAAATTCTGGGACTTATACTACTGAGGAAGTTTTGATACTAAAGGTATTCGATGTTCCACAATGTTTCTTGTAGTGGATGTACATAGACGAAAAATTAAAAAATATTTTCTTTTAAGTTCTTTTCGTCTGAGGGATATGCGGAAGCTTATAGAAATAATAATTTTGTGAATGAGGCATAATTTTATGATAATTAACCTGCAAATCGCACAACATAATTTGCTTAAGATGTTGTCTTTTACTGTGTATCTATGAAATTATGCTATAATTGAAGATATTTTTAATTATTTTTTTTTTATCAAATCAAACATGTGTTGTAAACTCAAAGTTTTTTTATTTTTTTATTTTTTTTTTTATTTTTATATATACTACGAGGCTTACTACTTGCATAAGAAATTTGAGGATATTCATTCACAATCACAACTATGATTACCTAAAATCTTATCTATCTAATTTAATTTTGTACCATTGCGACTTTGTAAAAAATAGAGAGGCTAAGTGATTTGATCATAACATGTACTTTCATGTTTTTATGTGCAGGTCAGGAAAACATTGATCGAATTTAAAATATACTTGTATGTTACTTATTTCGGAAAACATTAATAACGCATACGTTGTTTTATAAGATTGTGAAATTTTTTGATTACTTTTTAAATTCAACCGTACAACGCACGGGCTATTGAGCTAGTAAGTTAATATAACACATACTCCCTCCGTCTCATTCCAATAGTCCACAGACAAAAAACACGTAGTTTTAGAAAATCTCACTAACTTCATTTCTCCACCAATGAAATATCTTCTCTCTCCAGATCCACCAATGAAATATCTTCTTTTCTTTCTATTTATGGAAGTGGACTATCAGAATGGGAAAACCCAAAATGAAATACTACTCTATTGGAATAAGACGGAGGTAGTATATGAGTATAAAACGTTTAAGTCATTTGTCTATTTTTAGTGGGTATGAGGGTCGAAAGATGCCATATATGGTGCATGATACTGTGAATTGTGAAAAAGTGGATATGGTTGAATTTAACGGTGGAAAGATGGGCAAAAAGACCCAAGTCAAAAGTTTGTCGGCAGTTAATAATAATTACTTTAATAATTTATTTATAATATGTTCAAAAGGTTCCCTTTTAATTGTTTCTTTTGGCTGATTTATTGGCTTTCAGTCCTCCATTTATTCTCTACTAGCTAGGTAATTCCTATGTGTTCCACTTCAAATAATTACTCTACTAAAAAAACTAAATTCTATCCAAGTGCGATAATTCGTACATAATCATTTTAAGTATATACTGCTAAGCCAAAGGTTTAATACATAACTTTTTTAATGTGCACCATTGTGCACAAATGTATTTTTGTGCACAAATACAAAACTTTTTTAATGTGCATCATTGTGCACAAATGTATTTTTATGCACATTAGTTGGTTCTGTAGTTTTTTGGTTTTGTATTGAACATCACCCATACTGCTAAATATGCTTTGAGGTAATATACTACATAATATATTTGGTGGTGTGCCGATACATATTGATGATATATATAAAACGGATAAAAGATTACGGAGTATACTGTAAGTTAACCATTGTATGAAAGAAGCGCAATCCTAAATTTGGGGAAAAAAATTTAGAATCACTTAATGTTTTGTGACATGTAACTAGAGAAACTTTATGTAATTATATTATGAAACTTGGATTAATTAAGCAATATTTTTGGCGAATTAGTGAGCATTTTTTTAATAAGCATCGAATCATATATAATCTTTGTCCAAGATTAGTGGAATGTACGTGTTTCCCAAAAACAGAAAACCACTTGATAATCTTTTGCAAAAGCAGTGTTCTCATTTGGGAGGCAGGATTATTACTAAAAGAGTAATGAACAAGAACAAATAGTTAAATTAGGTAAATTGTATAATTAGTTGGATTAGTTAAATCTTACAAGTATAGGAAAACTTACATATCGAAAAAGTTACAAGGTTTACCATCTCTCTTATATACAATGAGACAAGTCAACTAAGCCCGTCAAACAGTTGGTTTTACCTTTTTCTTTTTAAAAGACAGCAGTCGTCATCGAATACTCTCATTTGCCACGCACGCACACACTTTTGAGAGGAAACCCGAATCGCATTGCAGAATCCCGATCCTTAAACCATCCCGGGGCAGGCGGACCGGGTTTGAATCCTGAATGGGTCCGGGAGAAAACCCCCTTGAGATCAATCTGGAGCTTCATATTTTAGGCAGATTGATTAATAGGATGTGCCGAGCGAGGTTCGAACCTATGACCTAAGCATCGCCCCAACACACAAGGTGTTGGGGACACCGTTGAAGTGAAGCTTCGTTGTTAAATGAGAGTATGAAATGGTGTTATGAAATACTCAAATGATGTTATGAAAAATTGTATTTAAATTTACAGTAGTAATTTGGTCTTGATTTTCTAGAGTTTTATTTGTGCTTCTTCTACTTTGTTTTGTATGTAGTCATATCATTGTGAATTAGTGTGATCAGTAATTCATACCTCGTTACTATTGTTTGTTGTTTACACATAGGAGCATCAATACCATTATTTCCTTTGACTACTCTGTTTTTATTCCATATCTTTGTTAGTTAGTGTGATCAATTATTCATGCCTCATTACCATTGTTTGTGATTTACACACAGTAGCATCAATCAAAACCATTATTTCCTTTATGAGTACTCTGTTTTTAGCCCCATGTGTATCCATATATGCACACTCATTGAACAATTCTCTGCAATATTTCTATAAATGCGCATATTTGATAATTAATGGTAGACTAATCCCACTGAATATTGGTTCAAGCGTCGGAACAGGTAATTCTATGAACGAAACAATCTATGTTGGGTATTATTGTCCTCCAAACATGGCTTTACATTATGTTTCCCACTACACTCATTTCTTCTCCAAGTTTCATCCTACCACTGAAACAGATGGCGAATCTTTGGGAAGGTATGGGTGGGCCATGGCCCTCCCAGAAAGTTTGGTTAATATATTCGGTGTAGATTTATTAACAAATATGAACTTGGTTCAATGGCTTTTACAAACTTCCAATCGTAGAATATGGATTTGGCCAGGTTCAATCCTGCAGGCACTACTTTTTTATATTTCTTTTGTTCTTTTTTACAACCACTACTTTTTCTATATTTCTTTTGTCATTTTTTTAGAGTTTCTATATTTCCTTTGTCATTTTTTTTTACAATAGTGCACTAATTAACTTACGATTATTTAACTATGATATATGCTAACTAAATTAAACGCACTAATTAACTTATGATTATTTAACTATGATATATACTAACTAAATTAACGTTTAAAATATATATTTGTTTTACATGATATATAATAAGCTATTTGATTTATATAAATATTCATCTTATCGTCATGATTAACCTTCCGAAAATTATATTTAAGATTGGGCCCCTCAAAAATAGTGTCCAAGATCCGCCACTGCTGAAACTGTTTGTACCCCATGGTCATTATGAAAATTTTATTATTACGTAGCAATATTATCCGTTAAACGATCAAAGCCAGCCCGCAGCGAAGTGATGGTTTGTTTTCCTCGTTCTTAATATATATTAGCCCAACTATATGAAGAGTAAGACAATGACCTAACGATGGCATCATCATGACGTCAACTATTTTGTCATTTGATTAAACAAATTTTATTTATTGAAAATTTTTATTGTTATTTTACTTAAAACATGTATGTAAATAATATAAAGAATGAAGTATTTTTTAAATAGATTATCCAAAATATAAATCTAATATTGGTTTTAACTTTATTGTAACTAAGCTACTACTTATTCCATCCCAAAATAATTGTTTACCATACTATTTTCGTTTGTCCCAAAAAATTATCCTTTACTCAAAATAACAATAAAAATTCTTAAACTCCCAATTATATCCTCTTTATTATTGGAAGATACAATTAAATATGACAAGTAGTTAATAAATTAAGCAATCCTTAATTAAAACTAATCAATTAAATTAAGAGAAAAATTTGTTCATATCTCTTGAATCCATATAAAAGTCAAATCTGACAATCATTTTGGGACGGAGGGAATAGTTTATAATCTGTAACATCCCAAATTAATATTTAATACTATATTAATAATATAATTAATTTATTAATGATTAATACATAAGTAATATTTAGAAATAAATAATAATGAATAATTAATAATTAATTAGGATGGAGACTAATACTCATAACTAATTTAGAAGAAATCAAATAATTAATTAGGAAACAAATAATGTTTTCTTTAGAATTTTAGAATTTTAGAGTTGTACTCACTTGAAACTTAAAGAATGTTTGAAATTCAAGAGGTAAATATCAGCCATTGGATCATATTTCCATTCGTGTTATTGGGTTTTACAATCACATATTATTGGGTTTGACATGTAGAATCACAGGTGATTGAGTTTTACAATCACATGTGATTGGCATGCAGCATCATATGTGATTGGGTTTTTACAATCACATGTGATTAACTTTTATCGAATTGTACATCATCAGGAGCGAGCTAAAGCATATGAACTTGAAAAGTGATTTTTCGAATCAAACACTTTCAAATTGTGATTCCTTCATCAAAGTTGTTCAAAATCAATCTATAAACACTTGTGAATCATTAACTAAAGCTTAATCATCACATAATTCATGAATTTAATGATGAACACAAATTGTTGACTTTTTTCTCGAACCTTTGACCTTGAAATTCGAATTCGTTTCTTCTATTTAGGAACTGAGATTTTGCAGATAGTTTCACGATGAGATTGTGAACACTTTTACATTTTCACATTTTCTCGAATCGTTCCTGATTGATCCAGAGACCTAATCGCCTTGACTTTTTGAAGAACGAAGAACACGAATCAAATAGCTTCAAATCTGTTGTTGTTGATTCAATTTGATGATGAACGAGGTTTAGGATTATGATATTGATAATGTATTTCAGCTCAATTCATTGTAAGAATCATCATGAGAAGAAATCAAATTTGAAGGTGATGAAGTACGTAATGTTGCAGTTTGTTTGAATCTGAATATATTGAATTGAGTAATCTAAAATGAATGGCTGAAATTTATCATTTAGATCTCAATTTAATTGATGATTCAAATTCAAATGAATATTTCTCTGAAATTTTAATTAATGTTTTAAATTTAAATTTAAATTTAAATTTAAATCAATGGTTAAAATGCAAATTAATCATTAATTTTAAAATGGGAAATACGATATCATTATCTAAATTAACAACAACATTATCATTTAAAATAATCATATACGCAGCAATAGTTTTAGCATTGACACCTTTTCCTTGAACTTAGCATTTTCTTTGGCAAAATGTAATATCAACATTAATTAGTTAATTAATTAATTCAGATTATGAAATACTGTAGAAAATGTGTTATCTGTCACAAGTTACTGAATTATGAAATGTGTGACAAAGAAAGTGTGTTCGATCTCTGTCACAAATTACTGAATTATGAAATGTCGTGGCCCTGGGGACCAATTTATAGGCACGGATCCTCCATGATATTTGGATACACGTGTCAGATGATGATTGATTAATTTATGTGTAGTATGCGTAATCAGACTTGAGCTTGACACTGACGTGTCATGTGTGCTGCTCACGTGTTTATTTAAGGGCTTAAGCATAGAAGTTGCCTTCAGTACTTACGCATGACGCTGAGCGGCCTATTATAGTCGAAAAACGTTGAACGGCTATATAATTAAAAATGTTGTTGCTGCTACTTTTGTGCGTTTCGAGTGTTTCTTTCGTATAAAAATGATGTTTTTATGCGTGTAGTCCATACAATATTTACACACAGTAGGATCAATACCATTATTTCCTTTGACTACTCTGTTTTTATCCATATGATTGTGAGTTGGTGACTTGGTGTGATCAATTATTCATACCTCTTTACTATTGTTTGAGATTTACACATTGTAGCATCAATCAAAACCATTATTTCCTTTATGATTATGACTACTCTGTTTTTAGCCCCATGTGTATCCATATATGCATAGTCAGTGAACAATTCTCTGCAGTAAGTATATCTATAAATGTGTATATATGATAATTAATGGTAGACTAATCCCACCGAGTATTGGTTCAAGCGTCGGTAAAAGTAAAATTCTATGAACGAAACAATCTATGTTGGGTATTATTGTCCTCCAAACATGGCTTTACATTATGTTTCCCACTACAATCATTTCTTCACCAAGTTTCTTCCTACAACTGAAACTGTTTGCATCCCATGGTCATTATGAGAATTTTGTGGGTACATAGCAATATTGTAGTAAACATTTATGATGCAGGCTTTGTGGGTTTTTTGAAACTTTCTGTATAATGTAGCAGTATATTAGTAATGGAGGGAAGCAAATTTAATATTTCAAATATTATACCCAAAACCCTCTTTTGTAGTATTGGAAAACTTCTCTCAAAACTAAAAAAATACATAATAATTACTATTGTGGGCGTTTTCTCATAAAGAAACTTAAAAAGCTATGTAATTTTAAAACTTAAACGTATATGCAAATAAGATAAAGAATGAAGTATTTTGTATTTAGATTATCCAAAGGATAAATCTACTATTGGTTTTAACTTTATTGTAACTAAGCTACTAGTTTATAATCCGTAACATAACAAATTAATTAATATCTCTCTATATATTAAAGTAAACACACAATTGAGTGACAAATCCCTTTAAAAATAAATTCTAGCCATCCAATTTGTTGATCTCCATCAATCTTAACCATATAATAAGGATAATACACTTAATCACGTGATTAGACCCTTCCTTAGCATCTAATCAGACTAAAATGCCCTCATCAAAGTTAAACAAGCGGGGTTGGGCATCGGTTTTAAGGTTCAAGCAAAGAAACCTCATTTGCATTTACACGCTCCATTCTTCATCATTCTTCCTTCTTACGCTACACTCCCGCATTCAATTAGGGTTGCGATTCAAAAATCATTTTTCATTCTCTCAATTAAACCATCATCATCGTGCTTCTTCATCTTCATCATCATAACCATCTATTCATTTTCAAATCATCAGTTTAATTTAGGGTTCACACAAATCGCCAGTTTTAATTAGGGTTCACAATATCAGTTTTCAAATCGACCACCAAATCGCAACCATTTAATTGTAACTAGATCCTATCACATTGAAGTGTGTGTTCATCATCAAACCATCTAAGATTTCGTTTACTTATTAAACAAATGAAGACGATTCAGAAATCTTCATCGGGAATATCATATCAAATCACAAAATTGTGATTCGAAAATCAGATTGGAAACGTATGTTTTTTCATCAAAGATAATCAGAGGTTTATTTCGTTTTTTTACTACTTAAACCCTTTATCTTTGATTCAATGAAAATTTTGTTCTTCAGATGGCAACAATGTGAATCGCTACAAAAATTGATTAGGTAGCTTTGAATCAATGTCGATCTGGTATAGTAATACGTTGAAAGTTTAATGCTTACGGAGTATTAATTTGTCGTGTCCTTTACATAGTGTCTGACTTTTGACCAGGACTTGTGGGTGACTCGAATGTAGGCTAACCTGGAGATCCATCATCGTGTTAGATGGTTAAGGGTGGTGGAACTAAATGAGTAAATGTGTTTTCAAATTTGCACTATCCAGTTTGTTGATACTAATCAAATTCGGGTTCATTATGCTTGGGAGCATTACAACCTGGGGCTACTTACAGAAAAGGTATTCGATTAAGTTGTTTTACTATTGTTCTTTCTTTAAAGACGTAAACTATGATTTTGGTTCAATTCAAAGTTTTGGTGATGTGTGCTACTCTATTTGCTCAATTACATCGATTCGTGGCAGTCGTATATATGTTCTTTACTGTTTTTGTATTCATGTATAGATTGATCTAAAAAGAGAAGCACAAATTATATGTATTAGGAATGCCAGTGTTGAACTATCCATCTAGATATGCAGGTAGAGTTGGACTGATTTTATTGTAAAGATGGGTACAGCTGAGTATAAAACTTAGAGGGGTCAAAATAAGTAGGCTAATAATGATGTAAAGTTGATTGATCTTAAAAATTTTGAAGCCATCTATTCAAATAGATGGGTACAGCTGAGTATAAAACTTGCTTTTTTAGGATGTGATAGTAATTTTCTGCTTTCACTTTAGGATATGTAACTTTGAATAATTAATTTTTGGTTGTTGATCTTGAATGTGGATAGGTAATATTGAATGATAAAAAAAAAAATGGGTTGTATTTGTGTCAGTCCATTATCTTATGGTCACTTTCATACAGGTCTATATGGGCGGGTTTGGGTTGACACGAAACATCTAATATAAAATATTCATAGTCGTTGAACTAACCTTGCAGTTATTTAGCTCAATCAGAAGGACACGTTTTAAACTTCATTTTGATTTATAACAACCTGTAGAACTATTATGTGTATGACCCATGTTTTTTCTTTATGACATACATACAGTATGGTTGATGGTGATCATGAGATAGTGATAAAGGAGGGGTGAACTAATTTCTAACGGTGTATGCACAATCAAAGCTCAAGAAAATGGTATTAATATTTCCCTTATTAAATAATTTATGTCACTTATCCTTGCTATAGGAGTCTGCACTAAAATCTAATGAATATATTTCGAATCAATGATTTTTAATGTTAAGTATGTAACTAAAGTCGAATAATTTATGGCAACTATTATTGATCAACTTTTTTGTTGTTGTCGTGTTTTGTGTTTCTACAACATTGGCATTTGAATGTGCAAATTAGTTTTGAGTAATGTATAAGGGTGATCAAGTATATTGTGTCTTGCAAATGGGTTTTGAATATTATATATATTTCATAGTTTACAGTCAGTTGTATGCTTTTTGACTACTTAAATTGATATTTTCATTGATAAGCAAAAAATACTGATGGTGTTGTTTATTTTTATTATTATCCTTGCAAATGTTCCAAATGGCAGTATATTTTTTCAAGTTGTGAACTCCTTATGACCTTAGCTGTGAAGAAGCTTTGTAAGTTATTTACATCTGCACTGATTTTTTTCCCTCTGTAAATGGTGAGGCTAATTTTGTTATGCATCTTTATGTTATTTTTATATTGCGATTTAGTTGTGAACTTTGTTGTGTTGTGCAAATTTTTATTATTTGTGACACGTTACATTGTTCGTTGAAAAACTGAACTATAAAACCAACGTTTGTGGGTTGTGAATTCAGATTCATGCCCCATTCTAGCTGTTATCTATTTTTAGAGAATTGGGATATTAATTTGTGTATTTTTGTCTTTCATTTTTGTTCTTCTTTGTTTGGTTTATAAGTTTTTTTCAGATGGTCAATGATTGTTAATTCGCGATGGTGCATCACCGAACTCAAGAACACAAAAAACAGTACATTGTTGCAGGGCCACGTTTTCACATGTGAACTGCCCTACTTGCAATAGATGACTAAAAGGCGACCCACCATACTTCCAGTGTACATAGCTGCAACTGCTAATAAAGATCTAACAGTAACCATGTATGTAACAGGAGCAAAGGTTTCAGTGTAATCTATGCCTTCTCTTTGTCTATTGCCATCAACAACCAATCTAGTCTTCTTTCTATCAACAGTCCCATCTGCTTTTAACTTTGTTTTATATATCCAATGACAACCAATGGGCTTTTTATTTGGAGGTAAATCTGTCACCTCCCATGTCCCATTGTCTTCTAAAGCAGTTAACTCAGAATCCATTGCCTTACACCATTCTGGATCTGTTATTGCTTCTTTGAACCACTTTGGATCAGTAGTAGCCATTAAAGCAGTTAGATAAGATTTAAATTCATTCTTCAAACAAGTAGAAGACACTTGACTAGCAACATGAGTGTGATTTAGAACAGCATGACCTGGAGGAATAACATAATCCTTATGCCAAATAGGTGCAGTGGATTGCCTAGTTGACCTTTTTAAAGCAGGTTGATAAGTTTCTGAGAGATTTTCATGTGTAGGTTCAACTGGAGCATTACTTGAACTTGCTTGGACAGGAACATCATAACGATAATCATAGACAATAGCTTTTTGAATTCTATCAAGAGACAATGGCTGCAGCAATTGACTATCAAATGTCTTTGAAAAAGGGAAAATCTTTTCATGGAAAATCACATCCCTTGAAACAAAAGTTGACTCAGTCAACAAATTGTATAAGTTGTATCCTTTCTGATTTGCAGGATAACCCAAAAACACACATGGTACCCCCCCTTTCACTAAATTTATCAACCTCCTTTGAAGGATTACTAGCCATGGCAAGACACCCAAATACTCTTAAGTGATCATATGTAGGAGGTTTATTGAAGAGCACTTCATAAGGTGTTTTGTTGTTTAACACAGAAGATGGTATTCTATTGATCAAATAGACAGCTGTCATAACACAATCTCCCCAAAATCTCAAAGGAAGATTAGATTGAAATCTAATAGCTCTAGCTATATCTAAAATGTGTCTATGTTTTCTTTCAACTCTACCATTCTGTTGTGGTCTATCAGGACAAGAAGTTCGATGAATAATACCTTGTGTAGCCAGATAAGTTCCAAGTTTACCTCTAATGAACTCCAATGCATTATCAGACCTAACAATTTTCACTTGTTTCTGAAATTGAGTGTTAACAAACTTTAAGAAAGCCTTAAACATCTCATAGCAGTCACTTTTATTCACTAGCAAGTATATCCAGGTTGCCCTACTACAATCATCAACAATTGTAAGAAAATATCTATATTTTCCTTGAGTTACAACTTTATAGGGACCCCAAATATCCATGTGAACCAGTTGAAATATGCCATCACAATGTGAATCACTCAACTTGTAAGGAAACTTTGTAAATTTAGCCATAGGACAAGAGATACACACAACTTCATTTTGTTTTATCAATGTATTTGACACAGAAGGAATACATTGTAGCTTTGTATTTGACACATGCCCTAGTCTATGATGTCATAAACTGTAGGTCATTACAAGTTTACTATTATTAGCACTATAACCTCCTTTTATTGAAAACAAACATGATCTTTTCACAGAATCGGAAATCAATGCCACCAGTCTCTCATTCACTTGATGAAGAGGCACATTAACCAAGTGGTAGAGATCTTCCTTTCTTTCACCCAGCCCTATCACCTTCCTGGTGATTAAGTCCTGAATCAGACAAAACTGTGAATAGAATATGACCACACAAGACTTATCCTTTGTCAACTTTGGCACAGACAAGAGACTAAATTTAAAAGAAGGTACAACCAGTACATCTTTTATTTCCATTTCATTTCCTAGTTTGAATTTACCAATATGAGTTATCACATAAGTATTACCATTTGGAAGCCTTATGTGAGGTTTCAATAATAGCAATTTTGACTTAATTAACTCATTATAACTAGGAGTCATATGATTAGTGGCACCTGTGTCTAAGATCCAATTTATAACATTAGAAGACTTAGACAGTATACCTGCAGCAAAATGATGATCCAGTTCATCATCAGAACCTGTTACATTCCCATGCACTTCATTTTATGTCATTTATGGAAGACATTTTAGCAACTGCTCACATTGTTCTGAGATGAAAATCACATTGTTGCCTTTAACACTAGCAGCAGTTTTCTTAGCTTGACTTAGTCCTCCATGCTTAGCTTTGTGACTAGTTTGTTTAGCAGCAAGTCTACTTTTGTAATGCCAAGGAGGATATCCAATTTTCTCCCAACACTTGTCTGGTGAGTGCCACTTAAAACCACAGAATTCACATTTGTCTTTAGTGCTCGTCCTACTGTACAAAGCTGTAGAATCAACAGAGGAGAACATTTCTCTTTGTGACTCTTCTTGTTGAATCATAGAACAAGCAATTTCAACACTAGGTAATGGATTCATCATCAACAATTGACTTCTAAGAGAACTGAAATGCTCATCCAAACCATTAAGAAACTGGAACAAGTGTTGTTCTTCCTTTTGACGATTAACTACATTCAAGAAATTGACAATTTTAGGTGTAGTACCTGTAACCCTAGGCAGATCACTCATAGAGTCAATTTCTTCCCAAATGCATTTCATCTTTGTATAAAACTCACTAACAGCTACTCCTTGTTGTTCACAGGAGTAAATTTCCTTGTGTAACTTGTATTTTCTAGATCCATTGCTTAGTGCAAACCTCTTTTCTAACTGTTTCCAAATTTCAGATGCAGTTCTGATAATGCTCTAAATGAACATATATTTCATAGCAATATCCTTCCAATATGTAAAGCTTTTAGTTGCAATTGTTCTATTTTTATGTAATAATCGTTTAAATAAATAAGTGCGAAGACGAAAGACAAAAATGACGATTTGAAGACGCAAATGACCAAAAAGTTCAAATGTACAAGTTACAATCCAAGTGGTTCAATTTATTGATAAGAAACGTCTAAAAATGACAAGAGTACAAGTCGCGAAACACAAAGTACAAGATATCTACGCGTATGAAAGGACGTTCGAAAATCCGGAACTGTGACATAAACCGAGCATCAACGCGCGAGTCAACGGTCCTAAAATTATGAGTCAACTATGCACAAGAATATAATATAATATATATATATATATATATAATTAATATAAATTATATATATATATTATATATATATAATAATATGTCGACAAGCAAGAAAACAAAAAATATGTGAGCTGGATCTGACGGCCATGCGATCACATGAGAAATAGGCATAAAATCCATGCGAGTGCATGAGCCCATGAGAGTGCATGAGATTTGCACTAAAACCCCATGCACTCGCATGGGCATCAGAATCAGAAAATATGCCTATAAATACCAGGCTTCTGCTCGACGAAAAAACTACCCCATCCATTCTCAATTCTCTCTGTTAATATATATATATATATATATATATATATATATATATATATATATATATATATATATATATATATATAGTTTAGTTTTATATTAGTTAGTTTGGGTATTGTAAAGGTTATTTTACGGGTTTTAAAGTCGGAACTCTGTCTCTGTAACATTACGCGATTAATAATCACTGTAAGCTAAATTCTTCCTTTTTAAATATGTATCGTTCTTAAATTATTATTATGCTTATTTGAGCCGAAGTAATCGTGATGTTGGGCTAAATATTAAGACGGAGTTATTGGGCTTTGGACCATAATTGGGGTTTGAACAAAAGACCGACACTTGTGGAAATTGGACTATGGGCTATTAATGGGCTTTATATTTAATTAGCTAAATGATATCTTGTTAATTTAATATAAAGGTTACAATTTGACGTATCTATGTATAACCACATACGCTTGACTGGGTACGGTGGGCGGGATATTTATAAAGACTAATAATTGTTCATTTGACTGGACACGGGGATGGATTAATAGCCAATGGACTCATTAAAACAGGGGTGTATTACATTCAAGGATAATTGGTGTAATTGTTAACAAAGTATTAAAACCTTGGATTACAAGCAGTCGATAACCTGGTGTAATCATTAACAAAGTATTAAGACCTTGTTACAGTTTAAGTCCCCAATTAGTTGGAATATTTGACTTCGGGTATAAGGTTAATTTGACGAAGACCCTCGCACTTTATAATTATGACTGATGGACTATTATGGACAAAACCAGATGGACATATCAAATAATCCAGGACAAAGAACAATTAACCCAGGGTAATAAATCAAAATCAAAAAGTGAAACATCATGAGTACGGAAGTTTAAATAAGCATAATATATTTTATTTCATATTTCCTTGTGTAAAAACCCAACCCGATATACAAACGATCACACAGAAATATCAATTAAAAAAAAATTTCTTGTAGAGCATAGTGGAGCGGTGCGCCATTTTGGCCTGGAGCGGCGCTCCATTTCGGCCTGTCCCAAAAATCTAACTTAGCGAAAATGTTCGACCACTTCCCGACGTATTTAGACAAAACGCTTTTCACAACATATTCATATATGAAAAACTAACACGGTCCATTCATAAAATAAGTTTTATGAGGCGGGGCCCACATTGACCCAATTTACCCTTTAAGTATAAAATACAAGTTTCGACCCCACAATTTTAAACACAAAATAAGAGCCGAGCATGGTGATTGGGGATACGCTACCCAATCCTAATTAATCTAAAAGCAAGCCTTCTAAAGCAACTACGCGAGCCACTAGTTCCCACGCTTACCCGAGCCACCTCATCCAAGCAAATCTATAAAAATGTAAACAACGAGAGGGTAAGCTAAAGCTTAGTGAGTGAGAATATACTACATACATATATATGTATAAAATGGACACGCCATACAAATAGTCAAATAACGCATACCGGAGCTTCCAAGCATAAAGGCAAGCTAATCTAAGCATACCGTACGATCACTAAGCAACAAGCTAATAATACCATCAATAAGATAAGTTCACCAACGCCGATGTGAACAACGCCAATAAACTACACCCGGAGGGTTAGCTACATCACGACAATACAACATTATAAGTATATATATATATATATATATATATATATATATATATATATATATATATATATATATATATATATATATATATATATATATATATATATATAACTCGAACAATATAATATGCTCTCGCTTACAACACAATAACCATGGTTAACCAATCGTACAAGGGAATGGCGCTCGCGAAAATGCCATCGGTGTTCATAACATCCGTTAGTGTACTTAACACCTCGTATCACTAAACCCTAGGGTGGCACCTTAACACCTCGGTACTTCACCCCGAGTGGCATCTTAACACCTCGTTGCTTCACTCTTTATTTTATGGAGTGGCGCCTTAACACCTCGACACTTCACTCCTAGGTGGCACCTTAAAACCTCGGTACTTCACCCTGAGTGGCATCTTAACACCTCGATGCTTCACCCGTCAATTACTTAGAGTGGCATCTTAACACCTCGATGCTTCACTCCGAGTGGCGTCTTAACACCTCAACACTTCACTCGTCACGTGAAACGTGGTGTCTTAACTCTTCGACACTTCACATCTCACGCTACAACAAATAGATACGTTATATACCTACGCGTATAATTATTCCACTCACAATATTAACCCTTCATCATTGGGGTTATATAAGTCCACATCACAATATTAACCCTTCGCCATTGGGGTTATATAATCCACATCACACGCCCATGTGATAACGTACACACAAAGTGTGCACCTCGCCAAGGTGGTCAACCAAAACGCACAACCGTGCCAATTGGATCTATACACAAGTCCAATAATTCCACCTATACGAGAAGTGAGCTCTATAAACGAGAACCCCTTCACCCGACCCGCACTCATCCTACACATACATATGCATATAGGATATTAACACTCACCTTGTCGCCTTGAAGAATGCCACCGAATTATCCGCAATCGCTGATGGAATGTACCTATTCCATTTATCATATAACAAGTAACACAATTAGGGTGGATATACCAATCAACCCAAATTGACAACTAGTGCAATTTCGACCCAAATGCACTTTCAAGCACAAACCGCGCCAAAACTAACCAATAATCACTAACACAAGTGAGAATGGTCCTAATATGCCAATCAAACCCAACATAGGTTTTAAACACCTATCTTGCCCAAAATGACACTTAAACCCTAATTTGACCCATAAGAAGTCAATATCACGCCATTAGCAAGTTTTGACACCAAAATATATTTAACTAGGTTCTATGCTTCAACTTAATACATTTTAAGTTTATAAACCTTATTACCTCGACAATTGAGTCATAATCATCAACAAACCCTAATTTTGACTCTAGTCAAAATTAGTCAACCACAAGAACCCTAATGGTCTCCAAAACATCAATAATCACTAATACTAGTGATTATACACCATTTACAAGTCTTGAACATGGTTAAATCATTAACCAACCCAAAACCCGCCAAATATCAAAATATCAAGTTTCCATAAACCCTCTTCATCAACTAAATGGGTTTTACAACTAACAATCTCAAACCCTAACATTGAATCTCAAATCAAACAATGAAATTCAGAGTTTGAACTTACTAATACCGCCAAAATGATGCTGTTGACGAGATGAACAACTTTAATACTTGAGGTTTGACCCGAAACACTCTTCTTCTTCTCTAATTGGAGCTCTCTCTCTAAATCTCTCCTCTCTCTCTAGGGTTTGAAGATGAGAGTGTTGATGAGTGAAAAGAGGTGAAATGTGATCCACAATGATCAATGGATCAGTTTTGATGACCCCAAACTGACCCCAACTGAAAAGACCAAAGTAACCCTCATTTAAACCTTTTAAAAATGCTGAAAATTGCATCAGACGCGATCGGAGCGCCGCTCCATAAGGTGGAGCACCGCTCCAACCTTCAGGTCAGTTTTCAGTAACTTGTTTTGGCCATAACTTTTTGACCGTAGCTCCGTTTTCGATGAATCAAATATCGTTGAAAACGTAATAAGATTTTCTTTCCAATGGTAAGGCTTTGAAACATCAACACAAACTTTATTTGGGGTTGAAAAGATACGTACACACCTTGTCACTTCAGACAACGTCCAGTTTCCTTCGACGTTCGAGCAAGCAACACGTACGTGCTTCGTACACCTCATACACGCATCGTACACCATAAATACATTATGTACAATAAATATTTGGGTCTTACAACTCTCCCCCACTTAAACTCGATCACGTCCTCGTGATCTTTTCCACTTAACCAATCCGGACCTACTCAACGGTCCTCAATCATAAGTCCCAATCCGAACTTTCCAAGACAATTCTTCCCAATGAATCACCTTTAACAACTAAAATCGTCACCCGCGATTTATCAAAACCACAATCCGAGCACTAACCTGCTCAACTCCCCATATCGGGAAAAAACTCAACCAATCTTGTACCGAGATATCAATTCCTTAGCGTACCTTTACCAAGGACAACGCTAAAAGTGACTAAGTCTCAACCTAAAGTCAACAATCCGAACGTTGAAGATCGAACCACATGAATCCTTACGGATTACACTTACCACTAAACATCCTTTGTAGTGCGCAATACAACCAATACGCCACTATCCTAACATCATAAGCAACGGCTAAAATCAAAAGCGCCCAAAATGACTATGGCAACGCTAATCCTAAGGTGTACAAAATCGACTATGGTCACACCCGTAACAACATGTGAGCGAAACACGGCTATCGCATCACTAATCACACAACATGGTCCTCACGATCCCACCATCGGTGTATAAAACAACTGATAGATCACACCGCATGGTCCTTACGACCCCACGTGTATAAAACAACCGATAGATCACTCAACACCAGATGAAGTCAGCGGACTCCGTCAACGGTCATGCTTCACCGATATATCACTACTCCCATGATGAAGTCAGCGGACCCTGAACAGTCATGCTTCACCAATCACATACGCACTTTTAGCCTCGAACAACGAGTAGTGCAACATCGCGCTCTGCTACACTATAGTGAACCCTTACAGATATCACTAACCATCCTCACAATCGAGCAAGAACCACCTATATCAAACATAGGTACAAAACAATAATTCTCTAAAAGAGAATCTGACAAACACATCCCTTAACCGAGGGATTTCACCTTGCTCGCCAAACACGTTTATTATCTCTCAACGAGATTTACCACATTACCACCTCGGTGATAATTTCCAAATCCAACATCATAAGTACAATTTAACCAAAATTGTACTCTACCACAAATCGACCAAAACTCGGTCCCGACACGAACTCCGGATCTATCCAACGCATCATCCGAAATCTCACACTAAAACTTCCTCGTGCGGGAGTGTAACTCCCCCACTTGGACTACGTTCCATAACCGCATTTTGTACAACCGTACATTGCTACCAAAGGTAGGCTTTACCAACAATTTGGGTTCACACGACCCATCACTACATCTTGCTCCAATCTTGAGCACAAGAAGGATTTCAACCAATCCTTAAACACTTCGAACGAAAAGTGTACCACAAATTACATAACTCTACTCTCGTAATCATCCAATTGCTATAGCTTGTCAAACTTCACCCAGTCACTCATGTAACTAAGGGTTTCACTTCGGTACCCTAAGTACAATGTAACTGCAACATAATCGGAGTCGAACACCACACTAGTAGGTATAAAAGAGGCACCTAATGTCGCGTCATGTAGACTCCTTTACCAACATACATCGAGATCAAACACTCGATCTCAAAGGTTTCATCCACCCAACCTCACGGTTCATCAACTTCAACACGAGAGCGAACACGCTCTAACATCCGAACACCAAAGCCCACACACATGGCTTGGTAGAAACATTTTCCAATACTAAGGAATGATTAGTTGCACCAAGTCTTACGCCCTTCGCCCATAAATTAAAACATCACCATAGGGTACTTCCATTAGGAAGGTCACCCATATCAATAACATGCACAACACCATGCATTTAACCAACTCAAACTCAACGGCACATAATAAATAATCAAAGGACATATTTATTAAAACGAAACGTACCTTAACGTCTCCTTGTCGCACCCGTCCCCGCTAATTCAGGACATTCCAACTTACGATATCCTTCCTCTTGGCAAACGAAGCACACCATGCCATCACCCTTTGGCACCGAACATTCCCAAGACTTGTGACCCCTCACGCCACAATTGTAACACCTAGACACACTAGAATCCAATATACCCGTTCGTGTACCACCCGTGCTCACGCTCGGACCCTTAGTCCTCTTACTTGGAGCACTATAAGAAACAACCCTTCTCTCACTTGAAGGTTCACCAACCTTCGATCACGAATACGACTCGAAACCTCTAGCCGTGGCGAATAACTCCGCAAACGATTTCACTCGAACTCTGCTAATCTTACTCTTCAAGTCATCATTCAAGGTTCGATAGAAATCTTGCATCAACAAATGATCATTCCCCAAATACTCCGGGCAAAAACGAGCCTTTGCCATAAAGGTCGTCTTGAGAGTATTCAAGTCCATAGAACCTTGTTGCAAATTTTGCAACTCATTACGCATTTTCGACAAATCGGCTGAAGTTCGGAACTCCTCGAAGAATCCCTTCTTAAACTCGTCCCACGATAACGCCATAAACGGTTCACCACCGACAAGATCAATCTTACCATTCAACCAATCCTTTGCCCTACCTCGCAACAAACTAGTAGCGAGTCTTGTCCTCTTCTCAGGAGGGCATTCAATAGTACGAAAACACCCTCGACATCCGAGATCTAAGTTGTGCTTATCAAAGGATTCGATTTTCTGTCGTACATCGGGGGTTTAGTCCTCATGAAGCTCTTAAGACAACGCTCCATTTCACCACTAGTTCGGGATTCGGAATACTTCCTATCCATTTCTTCTCGAAACGCACTCATTTGCTCCGCAACGGCGGCCGCAACTCCAGCGTTAAACTCCAAATCGTTCGTCTCGATCCCATTTCCCGTCGCCATTCTAAGGAATGCAAAAGCGATTAGATCATGAACGTATAAAGCACACACACCACACCGCCCCATCTTTCTAAACACTCGTCGTACATCACTTGTTAGACACGATTTGCACCCGTAATAAGGTTTGCAAGTCCTTATTATGCGCACACGCCGTATCGACTCGTTAGTACAACGACCGCCTCGCTCGATGATATAAACAAACACAAACAAAATTCTACGCGATATAAACACACGCGAGAATTATTATCACAACACAATAATATATTAATAATATCCGCATTACTAATATAAACGTTAGTCTACCTACAACAAGGCACTAACTATAACCCATTTCGACCCGTAATCCTACAAGTCCCGCAACAAATTTAGCACACACAAAAGTCTAAGTCTAGGCACCTATCACAAGTCACGTAAATCCCTTAGACCATGCTCTGATACCACTTGTAACAACCTAACCCGATATACAAATGATCACGCGGAAATATCAATTAAAAAAAAATTTCTTGTACAACATAGTGGCGCGGCGCGCCATTTTGGCCTGGAGCGGCGCTCCATTTCGGCCTGTCCCAAAAATCCAACTTAGCAAAAATGTTCGACCACTTCCCAACGTATTTAGACAAAACTCTTTTCACAACATATTCATATATGAAAAACTAACACGTTCCATTCATAAAATAAATTTTACGAGGCGGGGCCCACATTGACCCAATTTATCCTTTAAGTATAAAATACAAGTTTCGACCCCATAATTTTAAACACAAAATAAGAGCCGAGCATGACGATTGGGGATACGCTACCCAATCCTAATTAATGCAAAAGCAAGCCTTCTAAAGCAACTACGCGAGCCACTAGTTCCCACGCTTACCCGAGCCACCTCATCCAAGCAAATCTATAAAAATGTAAACAGTGAGAGGGTAAGCTAAAGCTTAGTGAGTGAGAATATACTACATACATATATATGTATAAAATGGACACGCCACACAAATAGTCAAATAACACATACCGGAGCATCCAAGCATATAGGCAAGCTAATCTAAGTATACCGTACGATCACTAAGTAACAAGCTAATAATACCATCAATAAGATAAGTTCACCAATGCCGATGTGAACAACGCCAATAAACTACACCCGGAGGGTTAGCTACATCACGACAATACAACATTATACGTATAATATATATATATATATATGAAACTCGAACAATATAATATGCTCACGCTTACAACACAATAACCATGGTTAACCAATCGTACAAGGGAATGGCGCTCGCGAAAATGCCATCGATGTTCATAACATCTGTTAGTGTACTTAACACCTCGTATCACTAAACCCTAGGGTGGCACCTTAACACCTCGGTAATTCACCCCGAGTGGCATATTAACACCTCGATGCTTCACTCTTTATTTTATGGAGTGGCGCCTTAACACCTCGACACTTCACTCCTAGGTGGCACCTTAACACCTCGGTACTTTACCCCGAGTGGCATCTTAACACCTCGATGCTTCACCCGTCAATTACTTAGAGTGGCATCTTAACACCTCGATGCTTCACTCCGAGTGGCGTCTTAACACCTCGACACTTCACTCGTCACGTGAAACGTGGTGTCTTAACTCTTCGACACTTCACATCTCACGCTACAACAAATAGATACGTTATATACCTACGCGTATAATTCTTCCACTCACAATATTAACCCTTCGTCATTGGGGTTATATAAGTCCACATCACAATATTAATCCTTCGCCATTAGGGTTATAAAATCCACATCACACTCCCATGTGATAACGTACACACAAAGTGTGTACCTCGCCAAGGTGGTCAACCAAAACGCACAACCGTGCCAATTGGATCTATACACAATTCCAATAATTCCACCTATACTAGAAGTGAGCTCTATAAACGAGAACCCCTTCACCCGACCCGCACCCATCCTACACATACATATGCATATAGGATATTAACACTCACCTTGTCGCCTTGAAGAATGCCACCGAATTATCCGCAATCGCCGATGGAATGTACCTATTCCATTTATCATATAACAAGTAACACAATTAGGGTGGATATACCAATCAACCCAAATTGACAACTAGTGCAATTTCGACCCAAATGCACTTCCAAGCACAAACCGCGCCAAAACTAACCAATAATCACTAACACAAGTGAGAATGGTCCTAATATGCCAATCAAACCCAACATAGGTTTTAAACACCTATCTTGCCCAAAATGACACTTAAACCCTAATTTGACCCATAATAAGTCAATATCACGCCATTAGCAAGTTTTGACACCAAAACATATTTAACTAGGTTCTATGCTTCAACTTAATCCATTTTAAGTTTATAAACCTTATTACCTCGACAATTGAGTCATAATCATCAACAAACCCTAATTTTGACTCTAGTCAAAATTAGTCAACCACAAGAACCCTAATGGTGTCCAAAACATCAATAATCACTAATACTAGTGATTATACACCATTTACAAGTCTTAAACATGGTTAAATCATTAACCAACCCAAAACCCGCCAAATATCAAAATAGCAAGTTTTCATAAACCTTCTTCATCAACTAAATGGGTTTTACAACTAACAATCTCAAACCCTAACATTGAATCTCAAATCAAACAATGAAATTCAGAGTTTAAACTTACTAATACCGCCAAGATGATGCCGTTGACGAGATGAACAACTTTAATACTTGAGGTTTGACCCGAAACACTCTTCTTCTTCTCTAATTGGAGCTCTCTCTCTCTAAATCTCTCCTCTCTCTCCAGGGTTTGAAGATGAGAGTGTTGATGAGTGAAAAGAGGTGAAATGTGATCCACAATGATCAATGGATCAGTTTTGATGACCCCAAACTGACCCCAAGTGAAAAGACCAAAGTACCCCTCATTTAAACCTTTTAAAAATGCTGAAAATTGCATCAGACGCGATCGGAGCGCCGCTCCATAAGGTGGAGCGCCGCTCCAACCTTCAGGTCAGTTTTCAGTAACTTGTTTTGGCCATAACTTTTTGACCGTAGCTCCGTTTTCGATGAATCAAATATCGTTGAAAACGTAATAAGATTTTATTTCCAATGGTAAGGCTTTGAAACATCAACACAAACTTTATTTGGGGTTGAAAAGATACGTACACACCTTGCCACTTCAGACAACGTCCAATTTCCTTCGACGTTCGAGCAAGCAACACATACGTGCTTTGTACACTTCATACACGCATCGTACACCATAAATACATTATGTACAATAAATATTTGGGTCTTACACCTTGTACTTTTATTTATTGTTATTTTAATTATTTTTATTTATTTTATCGTTAGTTAAATATCGTCAATTTACTTTACGCTTCGCTTAAAATATAATATCGACAAACCAGTCATTAAACGGTAAAACCCCCCTTTTTTAATAATAATAATTGTAATATATATATTTATAGTACAAATATAGTTATATAAAAATATAGTGTAAAATAAGTCGTCTCCCTGTGGAACGAACCGGACTTACTAAAAACTATACTACTTTACGATTATGTACACTGCCTATAATGTTGTAGCAAGGTTTAGGTATATCCATCTGTAAATAAACTATATAAAACTTATGTAATTTGTATCGCATTTCGTAATAAATAATAATAGTATTTCACGTACCACCGCTCGCACATCAAGTTTTTGGCGCCGTTGCCGGGGAATCGGCGAAACGCTATATTTTTAATTTATATTTAAAAAAATATAATTAATAAAAAAGAAAAAAATATATATAAAACATTAAAAAGAATATATATATATATATATATATATATATATATATATATATATATATATATATATAAGTGTATAAAAAGTTTATATATTTTTAAAAGCTAATTTTCCATTTTTACTATAAAATTAAAATATATATATATATATATATATATATTTTTATTTTTAGGTTTTTAAAATATAAGTTTTTTTTATTTTATATAAATATTTTATATAAATTAAAATCAGAAATAATAATAATAATAATAATAATAATAATTAAATAAAAATTGGGTCGAAACCTGTCGAAGTCCAACACAAAGCCTGGTATCCGTTTCCATGCGATCGCATGGACAGAGCATTGAAAACTCATGCGGTCGCATGAGCTGCTCTGACAGAACTGAAACCTCGGACATTAATTACGAAGTAGGGTTTATTATTATTATTATTTATTATTAATTAGGGTTTTAATTTAATAATAATTTGTATTAGTTTTAATAAAATTTTAATTAAGTTTTTATATTTATAGTTTAATACTTTTATAAAATATAATATAAAAATAATATTTTTTATAAAATTTGTATTTTTATCATTTTAGTTATAATTTGTATTTTTATCGATTATTTTGTATATTTATCGTTTGTAATTAGTTTTAAATTTAGTTTTGCCGCAGTTATTTTATATTTCTAGATTTTTAGGCTTTGCCGTAAAATCCCTTAAGTGCTTTTTCTTTAGATTAAGATTTAGGCGCTTTAGAATTTTGCGACGCAGTTTATAAATTTTAGTACTAATTAAGTTATTGCCGTTTTGGATATAGAATTCATTTAAGCTTTAATACCTTTAGACGCAACTTTTTAGATTTAATTTTTAGACTTTTAAGTTTCGACGTTTTTCTTTCTTATTTTTATTTTTCGACGTTTTTTGACGCGCTTTTTCTTTTTCATTTCTACACTCTAGTTTTTAGGACATAGAATTTTCTTTATTTTCTTTAAATTTCGACGAAAAATTATTTTAAGCAATTAAATTGATAGACATCCAAATTTTCTGGTTCGTAGAAATAGTTAGATTTGTTAGTGGCGAGTTGTGGGCTTCCGATTTAAAGGGTCCTGGCTACCTGCTGCATCTATTGGCTATTCGAAACGTGGGCAAAAGTAGAAAAGTCTATTAATTTGATAACTTATATAATTTTTTGTTTTGAAACTAATAAGAATAATTAGTAAATGCACCACATTGTAGCTAAAATTTGGTAATAAGCGCTTATGGAAAATTTCAAAAATATTTTGGAAACATTCTCTGACATACGAAATCAACTTTATCAATACTCTCAAACGGGTGTTGATGACAATTCGTTCGGTCAATCTTGGATCACGAATGACGAAACAATAACTGGTTGTGAAATCCGTGGAGATTATCACTCAACATGGGAATGTTATTATTACGTTCCTATGGAAAATTACGCACCCATAGAGCCTGATGTGACGACCCGGAAATTTCCGATCAAATTTAAACTTAATCTTATATGATATCGACACGATAAGTAAAGTTTGTAATGTTGAGTCTCAAAGTTTTTCGAACTATTTCCATGAATTCATGTAACATTTGACTATTCCCGACGATTCACGAACAACTTTTGATAAATAAATTTATATATATATATATATATATATATATATATATATATTATTATTACATAATAAATTGAAATGCGTAAGAAAGATCTTATATGATTTATTGTTAGAATTGTGTATGAAAGTAACACTTGTTTATTATTTTGATTAGAACAACTGATGCATGTGAATTATGGGGTCATTTATCATATGCATAATGAGAGGCAATAAAATGGCTGCTAACTTCTTCCTTTACACATGTTAATTTGAATTGGAGATATATGGTTTATGGTCAACATAGTAATCAATTTAGACACTTTATATATCCTTGACCAAGACACTTCGATTAGTAGTATTGCTTTAGTATCATTTTAAACTTTATATATATCACATTCATGAATCAACCCTTAAACACACCCATGTTCTCTTTTCTAAATTTTTAATAATTCTGGTTACTAGTAGATCATATTAGTACATATATGTTCGGACCAACTAGCATGTGTATACATATCAATATTATATAAACTCATAAATATAGACACCCACTCATAATTATATCTACTATACTATTGGGTCACAAGATGCTTTACTGTGTAAATGACCTGTGCAAACTTTATTATGTGTTTTATGGAAAACATATATAGACACATACATTGCATGATCAACCACCATATATTCCTTCTCTATTAGACAGCCACCAATGGATAAATAACCAATAATCACGGATGTTTTGATTATGTCAATCTACCCACTATTTCTAATTGATACAATCACACAAATATAAGTAAAATTATATAATACTTTACTATATATTATATAATTACATTGCACATATAGATATAACATGTGTACATGAATCATCCTTCTTGATTTCTTCAACCTGCCTTCTTGATTTCAGTCAATCGAGAACACCATACCACCGGTCACAGGTTCTGTTTTCCTGTTTAGGATCGAACCAAAACACCAACCAAAAGCTACCCTCCTCGAACCATAACACACCACTGCAATCCTTGTTCACCATTTTCCTCCACCAGGTAATCACCATCAATTATTGTACTGCTTCTGCCATTTTCAACTGCCCATAATCACCATCATCATCACCAAGCTACCTGCTATGTTATTGTTTCCACTGGACTGCTGCTAATACAACAGTTACTTCTGCTGCTGTATACCAGGTTTCTTGTCAGTTTCAATTGAAGGAACTACTACTGCAGCTATACTGTTTAATACTTTTTATTTCGAGCTCAAGCACAAACCAAGCACCACCGTTGTGCTACTAACTTGCTGTTATTACACCTGCAAATCATCAAGCCAGTACACCTTCTATTTCTAATGTTAAATCATGAATCGAACCTGTTTACAATATGATACTCAATCCTTCATATACAAATCAAACAGATAATAATAAATTGATTAATAATTTATGATGAACGATGATAGCTTAGAAAAAATACATAATTATATAATTAGGTAACTAAATAAAAGAACATCATCTATTGTTCTGCTTTCTGATCCAAAACAAGACCCCATTCCATATCCTTATTGAACCTGTAACCTCTATGACTAGTGTTACTCAGATTCTATAGTACTACCGCTTCATTTTTTTCTATTTTGAATCACTATTCAAACAATCACTAACCCTCATCATAATTATTAATCACCATCCTCATACTCATCAAGAACACCAAAGATTGTTACCCTAGTTCGATCAAATAAAAGTACAGGATATATCAAAGGATTTAAGAAATTAATAGAAATTGAGAAGTCAATCACATACCTGATCCGTTGATGAATTGATGATTTATTGATCGATCGAAGAATTAATGACCTATTCAAGCGATTGATTGTTGCTGCAACCTTCTTCTACTCGATTCCTAATGATAATCAAATTCTGGTTCCTGCTTTTGTCGACGAACAGAGATTGATTTATGATGTAAATCGTTGACAAACACATTAGGGTTATGGTTGAAGATTTAGGGATGATTTGAAACTGTGAGTGCTCGAGCTGTTTTTGGATCCGGATTAACAACTTACACCGGAGCAGTTTGTTTATAAACAGGCCAACTAATCTGTTTTGGACTTTATCATTTGAATGGGCCGTAGAAATGGTAGTTTGAACTAGCCCACTATCATGGTATATTATAATTCTTATTCTTATTCTTATTAATATTATTATTATTAATAATTATTATTAATTATTATTATTATTATTATTATTAATTATTGTTATTATTATTATTATTATTATTATTATTATTATTATTATTATTATTATTATTATTATTATTATTATTTTTAACATTATTATTATCATTAGTATTATTTTATTTTTATCATTATTATTAAATTAGAATTTTATTAAAAACTACTATTATTATTAAAAGTTTCATTCTTACTAAAATTATTATTTTGTTATTATTAAAAAAACTATCATTTTCCTTATAAAAAATAACATCATTAAAAGGTAACATTATCATCATTACTATTATCCTTAATTTAGTATTATTACAAATATTAAGTTTTGCAAACTGAAGGTATTTATATAAAAAAATACATTACAATTATATTGATATTACATATTATTATATTTTATCAATAAAATATTAGTAATTAAACTATATATTTTTATCATAAAGACCTTAATGTAAAGTTCTTACTTTTATGAATAAATTATTAAACTACCTTAATAAGAAATTATTTTATTAATATTAATAAATGAATTAATGAAACATAAAACAATTATATCACTTGTAGTAATATATAAATTCGCTCGATTACCATTATATGTGTTAATATATATATAAATGATATAGGTTCGTGAATCTGAGGCCAACCCTGCATTGTTCAATATAGTCATATGTATTTTTACTACAAAATACATTAGGTGAGTTCATTTGCTCCCTTTTACTCTTTACATTTTTGGGACTGAGAATACATGCGCTATTTTTACAACTGCTTTATTAAATGCTTTTGAAATATATTTTGAACTGCGAATACATGAAATGCTTTTATAAATGTTTCGTTTTTATGTAATATTCGTTTAAATAAATAAGTGTGAAGACAAAAGAAGAAAACGACGATTTGAAGACGCAAATGACCAAAAAACTCAAATGTACAAGATATAATTCAAGTGGTTCAATTTATTGATGAGAAACGTCTAAAAATGACAAGAGTACAAGTTACAAAACGCAAAGTACACGATATTAAATCGTACGAAAGGACGTTCGAAAATCCGGAACTGAGACATGAACCAACTTTCAACGTACGACGCAACGGACCGAAAGTTACAAATTAATTATATATATAAATGTAATATAATATATAATTAATTATATAAATTATATATTTATATAATAAAATCCGTCGGCAAGCTAGGAGCCAAACTTGTGTGAGCTGGATTCCACAGCTCCGCACTCGCGGAGCTTATAAAGTCCAAAAAGGCCGCACTCGCGGAGCCCACAAAATCAGAAATCCACCTATAAAAGGCCATGCAATTCGACGGATTATTTACTTTATTTTCTTTTCATCATAAGTAAATATATATATATATATATATATATATATATATATATATATATATTATAATTTTAATTTTAATTTTAATCCTAATAATAAGGGTATGTTAGCGAATGTTGTAAGGGTGTAAGTCGAAATTCTGTCCGTGTAACGCTACGCTATTTTTAATCATTGTAAGTTATGTTTAACCTTTTTAATTTAATGTCTCGTAGCTAAGTTATTATTATGCTTATTTAAGCCTAAGTAATCATGATGTTGGGCTAAAAATATTAAAATTGGGTAATTGGGCTTTGTACCATAATTGAGGTTTAGACAAAAGAACGACACTTGTGGAAATTAGACTATGGGCTATTAATGGGCTTTATATTTGTTTAACTAAATGATAGTTTGTTAATTTTAATATAAAGATTTACAATTAGACGTACCTATAAATAACCATATACACTCGATCGGACACGATGGGCGGGATATTTATATGTACGAATAATCGTTCATTTAACCGGACACGGGAATGGATTAATAGTCACTAGAATTATTAAAACAGGGGTGAAATTATGTACAAGGACACTTGGCATAATTGATAACAAAGTATTAAAACCTTAGGTTACACGCAGTCGATATCCTGGTGTAATTATTAAACAAAGTATTAAGACCTTGTTACAGTTTAAGTCCCCAATTAGTTGGAATATTTGACTTCGGGTATAAGGATAATTTGACGAGGATACTCGCACTTTATATTTATGACTGATGAACTGTTATAGACAAAAACCAGACGGATAAATTGAATAATCCAGGACAAAGAACAATTAACCCATGGGCATAAAACTAAAATCAACGCGTCAAACATCATGATTACGGAAGTTTAAATAAGCATAATTCCTTTATTTTTATATTTAATTGCACTTCTAATTATCACATTTTTATTTATTGTCATTGTATTTAATTGCACTTTTAATTATCGCACTTTTTAATTATCGTAATTTTATTTTATCGCACTTTTATTATTCGCAATTTCATTATCGTTATTTACTTTACGCTTTAAATTAAGTCTTTTATTTATTTAATATTTTACATTAGGTTTTAACTGAGACTAAAGTTTTAAAAATCGACAAACCGGTCATTAAACGGTAAAAACTCCCCTTTATAATAATAATATTACTTATATATATATTTGTATTTTTATAAATTAAAACTAATATAGCGTTAAGCTTTGTTTAAAGATTTCCCTGTGGAACGAACCAGACTTACTAAAAACTACACTACTGTACGATTAGGTACACTGTCTATAAGTGTTGTAGCAAGGTTTAGGTATATCCATTCTATAAATAAATAAATATCTTGTGTAAAATTGTATCGTATTTAATAGTTTTTCCTAGTAAAATATACACTATTTCATATACGCCTCGCATAACATCAAGTATTTTTGGCGCCGCTGCCGGGGAACATAAACGCCGAAAGCGCAACGCTAAAAAAAAAAAAAATTTTATAAAAGTTTTTGTTAAGTTGTTTTTATAAATATAAGTTTTAAAAATAATAAAAATATAAAAATTCAAAAAGAAAGAAAAATACATTTATATTTTTAAGAGTTTATAATATTTACAAGTATTTTTATTTTAGTTTTAAAATTAAATTTTTATTTAAGTTATATTTATATTTTATGTATAATATAAAAAGTAAAAAAATAAAAATATAAAAAAAAACTGAACCTGTAAAAATCGACCCCTTTTGAGCTGAAATTGAATCCTCCGCGACTCGCGGAGCATTTGAACTGGACCATACCGCACTCGCGGAGGTCTTCTGACAGGTCAAACCTAGGACTGCAATTAATATGAAATTAGGGTTTAAAATTTTATTATTATTAATAATTAGGGTTTTAATTAAATAAAATTAGTTTTAGTTTTATTTTAATTTGTATTTTTAAGTTATATTAAGTTTTAATAAATTTTAAAATTAATAGTTTTATAAAATAAATAATATAAAAATAATATTTTTATAAAAATTATATTTTCATAAACTTTAGTTTTATTGTTTATATTTCGTACCTTTTTAATCGTTTCTTGTAATATTTTTAAATTTTTTTCGCTCGTATTTAATTTAAGACATAGTTTTTTGCCGTAGTTATTTTATTTCTAGATTTTTAAGATTTGCCGTAAAATCCCTTAAGTGCTTTTTCTTAGACTAAGATTTAGGTGCTTTAGAATTTTACGACGCTACAAATTTTAGTTTCTTTTTAAGTTTCGACGCGCTACTTTCTTATCTTTTATTCACCGACATTTTTCGACGCGCTCTTTTTCTCTCTTATTTCTCGCCATTCTAGTTTTTAGGACTTAGAATTTTCTCTATTTCTTATCTAATATTTCTTTAAATTTCAAACGAAAAATTATTTTAAGTGGTTAAATTGATAGACATCAAAATTTTCTGGTTCGTAGTAATAGTTGGATTTGTACGTGGACCGGGTTATTGGAGCCAAACAGTACTCAATTATATTGAGACCAAACGAATCCTGCCCCTCTGCTGCATCTTTTGGCTATTCGAAACGTGGGCAAAATCAGAAAAGTCTATTAATTGGATAACTTATATAATTTTTCTTTCATTTTAAAAACTAATAGGATATTCAGTGAATGCACCGAGCAAAACGTTCACCACCTTTTGTACGTTCACCACCTGTAACTCGATCAAGACATCTAGCAAATATTGTCGCCGTTGATTTTTCTTCCGAATTATCATCCAGTCGACCAAGTACTCCAATTCAAATTTCCGATAATCCATTTTTTGAACCCGACCTCACAATTGAGAATCCGGAGAATATTCAAGGACAATTCATAGATCCTGAACCATTAATTTTTCCTCCGGAACCACCAATCATTCAAACAGAGATTGTTGAGGAACGAACCATTAAATCAGAATCCTCTAGTGATTCAGATTCAACAAATTCAATCATGGAAAATATGGAACCTTTAAGTATGGAAGACCGAATGAGAGCTAAACGCTCTGGCCAAGGTCACGCAATTACTCATCCAGACATTAATGCGCCAGATTATGAAATCAAAGGACAAATTCTACACATGGAAACTAATCAATGCCAATTTAGTGGGGCGCCGAAGGAAGATCCAAATGAACATCTTCGTACCTTTAATAGGATCTGCACTCTATTTAAAATAAGAGAAGTGGAGGATGAACAGATATATCTCATGTTATTTCCCTGGACTTTAAAGGGAGAAGCCAAAGATTGGTTAGAATCGTTACCTGAAGGGGTGATTGATACATGGGACGTTTTAGTTGAAAAATTTCTTAAACAATTCTTTCCGGCATCTAAAGCCGTGAGACTTCAAGGACAAATTGTTACGTTCACACAAAAGCCAAATGAAACTCTATATGAGGCATGGACAAGATTTGGAAAGTTATTGAGAGGATGTCCGCAACATGGTTTAGACACTTGTCAAATAGTACAAATATTCTACCAAGGATGCGACATCACTACAAGGAAAGACATCGATATAGTAGCTGGTGGTTCCATTATGAAGAAAACAGAAACTGATGCTTACAAAATTATTGATAACACTGCTTCCCACTCACATGAGTGGCACCAAGAAAAAGATATCGTTAGATCATCTAAAGCAGCTAGAGCCGATTCTAGCCATGACTTAGATTCCATTTCCGCAAAGATAGATGCTGTCGAGAGACGAATGGAAAAGATGACTAAAGATATCCACTCAATACGAATTAGTTGTGAGCAGTGTGGAGGACCACATTTACCAAAAAGATTGTCTCAGTATTGAACTAACAATGGAACAAAGAGAGAATGTTTCATACATAAACCAAAGGCCTGGAAATAATTATCAGAATAATTATCAACCGCCAAGACCAATTTACAATCAAAACCAGAATTATAATCGAAATGTTCCATACAACAACCAACAAGGTCCTAGCAATCAACAAGTATCTAATAATACTTACAATCAGCAAAGACCTAATTTTCAAAACAAATCACCACAAAACGATGATAAAAAGCCGAATTTAGAAGATATGATGACGAGGCTAGTTGAATCTCAAACACAGTTTTTCACATCTCAGAAACAAACCAATGAACAAAATGCTCAAGCATTTAGAAATCAACAAGCTTCTATTCAAAATCTGGAACAAGAAGTAAGTAACCTAGCAAGGTTAATATGTGAAAGAAAATCGGGAAGTCTACCTAGTGATACAAATGCTAACCCCCAGAATGAAACAGCTAAAGCCATTAACACAAGAAGTGGTATTACACTTAAACCACCTGAAATACCTGTAATTTCTGATGAAGCTATTCCTACTCCACAAGAACCACAACCTGATCAAGATAAGGAAAAAGAACCGGTAGTTGAAAAGGTTAATGAAGATAACATAGTTAAAGCTAAACCTTATATTAAACCATACCAACCACCACTTCCTTACCCGAGTAAAATGAAAAAAGAGAGACTTGAAGCCGAGCAATCCAAATTCTTGAATATGTTTAAACAGATAAATGTAAATCTTCCTTTCATTGATGTGATTTCAGGAATGCCTAGATATGCTAAATTTCTGAAAGATCTAATCACGAATAGAAAGAAAATGGAAGAACTCTTGGCTGTTACTATGAATGCTAATTGTTCTGCAGTGCTGTTGAATAAAATACCAGAAAAACTATCTGATCCAGGAAGTTTCACAATTCCATGTTTTCTGGGAAGTCTTAGTTCAATAGAAGCATTGGCAGATTTAGGTGCTAGTATAAATTTAATGCCGTATTCACTATACACTAAACTAGACCTTGGAGAATTGAAACCAACAAGAATAAGCATACAACTAGCCGATAGATCAGTAAAATATCCTAGAGGGATAATGGAGAACATGCTAGTTAAAGTTGGTACTTTAGTATTTCCAGTAGATTTTGTTATCCTGGACATGGAAGAAGATTCTCGAGTACCTCTCATATTAGGAAGACCATTCTTAAACACGGCTAAAGCAATAATAGACGTGTTTGGTAAGAATCTGACCCTAAGTATAGAGGACGAGAGTGTTACCTTTTCTGTTGATAGAGCAATGCAACAACTGCAATCTGCAGATGATACATGCTATTATATTCAAACTATAGATTCACATGCAGAATTGTTAGAAGAATTTCCAGAATTACAAGGAACAGGAGAATGTTCTTTAGGAGAAGGAACTGAACCAATTGATGAAACTGAAATGTTAGCTACACTTATGGCTAATGGATATAAACCAACAACAGAAGAAATTCAAATGCTAAAAGAAGAAGACAGATATCGATATAAATCATCGATAGAAGAACCTCTGACATTAGAGTTAAAGCCACTTCCAAACCATTTGAAATACGCTTATTTACACGGTGAATCTGAATTACCTGTAATAATATCGTCTTCTCTTACTGAAAATGAAAAATCTCAACTCATTTCTGTGTTGAAAGCTCATAAACCAGCTATTGCATGGAAGATTCATGATATTAAAGGAATAAGTCCTTCGTATTGCATACATAAAATCCTTATGGAAGAAGGTCATAAAACGTATGTGCAACGCTAACGAAGACTAAATCCTAATATGCAAGATGTTGTTAAGAAAGAAATTATTAAACTGCTTGATGCAGGTTTAATTTATCCAATTTCTGATAGTCCATGGGTAAGCCCAGTTCAATGCGTGCCTAAGAAGGGCGGCATGACTGTCATTACAAATGAGAAAAATGAGCTTATTCCTACTAGGACTGTAACAGGATGGCGTGTATGTATTGATTATAGAAAATTAAATGACGCCACCAGAAAAGATCACTTTCCCTTACCTTTCATTGATCAAATGTTGGAAAGATTAGCCGAAAATAGTTACTATTGTTTTCTTGATGGTTTTTCCGGATATTTTCAGATTCCAATAGCACCCGAGGATCAATAGAAAACCACATTCACGTGCCCTTATGGTACTTTTGCTTACAAACGCATGCCATTTGGACTTTGCAATGCCCCTGCAACCTTTCAAAGGTGCATGATGGCGATTTTTCACGACATGATAGAAGAATGCATGGAAGTTTTCATGGATGACTTTTCAGTCTTCAGTGATACTTTTGAATCATGTCTAGTTAATCTTGAACGAATGATTATTAGATGCGAACAATCAAATCTAGTACTTAATTGGGAGAAATGCCATTTCATGGTTAAAGAAGGCATCGTTCTTGGTCATAAAATCTCAAAAGAAGGAATTGAAGTGGATAGAGCTAAAGTAGATGTAATTGCTAAACTTCCACATCCCACCAATGTTAGAGGAGTTAGGAGTTTTCTAGGGCATGCCGGTTTTTACCGACGTTTCATAAAAGATTTTTCTAAAATTGCCACTCCTATGAATAAACTACTAGAAAAGGATGCTCCATTCATCTTTTCAGATGAATGCATCAAATCTTTTAATATACTTAAAGAAAAACTCACTAATGCGCCAATCATGATAACTCCAAATTGGAATCTACCATTTGAACTAATGTGCGATGCAAGTGATTTTGCAATGGGAGCCGTTTTAGGACAAAGGATTGAAAAACGATTTCAACCTATATATTATGCTAGTAAGATGTTACAAGGAGCACAAACAAATTACATAACTACTGAAAAAGAACTCCTTGCTATTGTCTTTGCTTTTGACAAATTTCGTTCATATCTCGTTCTAGCTAAAACAGTGGTCTATACTGACCATTCTGCTCTTAGATATCTATTTTCAAAACAAGATGCTAAACCAAGATTAATCCGTTGGATCTTACTCTTACAAGAGTTTGATATTGAAATCCGGGATAAAAGAGGAGCAGAAAATCTCGCCGCTGATCATCTTTCTCGTCTTGAAAATCCTGAATTAGAAGTTCTAAATGAATCGACCATACAAGACAACTTTCCTGATGAATATCTATTGAAGATAGATTATAATGAAATTCCATGGTTTGCAGACTATGCAAACTATTTAGTATGTGGATTCCTTGAAAAAGGATTGTCGTACCAAAAACGAAAGAAATTCTTTAGTGATATAAAACACTATTTCTGGGAAGATCCACATTTGTTTAAAAGTTGTCCCGATGGAATAATACGCCGATGTGTATTCGGAGATGAAGCTAGTAAAATCTTAAACCATTGTCACATACGACCAACAGGAGGGCATTATGGGCCTCAACTCACAGCAAAAAAAGTTTATGATGCTGAATTCTATTGGCCTACAATTTACAAAGACGCATACCTTCTTTGCAAATCCTGTGATGCATGTCAAAGGGCCGGAAAAATAAGTCAACGTGATGAAATGCCACAAAATATCATTCAAGTATGTGAAGTATTTGACATTTGGGATATTGACTTTATGGGTCCATTTCCAAAATCTCATAATAATCTATATATTCTCGTAGCCATTGATTATGTATCTAAATGGGCGGAAGCACAAGCTCTCCCAACTAACGATGCACGAGTTGTAGTCAACTTTTTAAAACGCCTTTTTGCTAGGTTTGGAACACCGAAAGCTTTAATAAGTGATCAGGGTACTCATTTTTGTAATAATCAACTTGAGAAAGTTCTTAAAAGATATGGAGTAACTCATAAAATCTCCACTGCTTATCATCCACAGATAAGTGGACAAGTTGTAAATACCAACCGAACATTAAAACGTATTCTAGAGAAAACCGTAGGATCAAATCCGAAGGAATGGTCCATTAAATTAGTGGATGCACTCTGGGCTTTTAGAACAGCCTACAAAACTCCAATTTGAACCACATCTTTTAAACTCGTTTACGGAAAAGCATGTCATCTTCCAGTAGAAATTGAATACAAAGCATTTTGGGCTTTGAAGATATGTAATCTTGATTTACATAAAGCTGGACGTCTACGGTTAAGTCAACTAAACGAATTAGAAGAATTAAGACATGAAGCATATGAAAATTCATTAATCTATAAGGAAAGAACGAAGAAATGGCATGATAAAAGAATCAGAAGTTCAAAAGAATTTAAAGAAGGAGACATAGTTCTTCTTTTCAATTCACGATTCAAGCTATTTCCTGGAAAATTGAAATCAAGATGGTCTGGACCATTCATAGTCAAAAGAGTTTTCCCATACGGAAAAGTAGAATTGATAAATTCAAATGGGATTGAATTTAAGGTTAATGGTCACAGAGTTAAACATTACATAGATAGTCCAATGGAAGTTGACAATGAAGTTAATCAAAATTTCGACACCACAGCTAACTAAGTGTGGGGAGAATCAAGTTTTTAAAGGATAATATGTATTTCTGTTAGAGTTAGATTTTCTGTTTTCGTGTAGTTCTCGAAAATGGAACCCGAATGGTCTTTCCCTAGCAGACCCTAAAGAACTAGTCTTCTCCCCCCATTCTGAATTTTTATTTTTATTTTAGGTTTTACGAGATGAAGACTTCCTGTGAATTAAACCATGGTCTAATGCTACACGCTTTGATCACTAAACGTAATAATGACACCCTTCCAAGTGAAATAGTATCATTAATCAGAAGTAAATTGGACGGAGTAAGAAAAGAATCCAGATGCGAAAATAATAAGTTACAATTTGGTAAAGGAAAATCAAAATCCGCAGCGAAAAGGAGAGCACGACACCTTGAAAGATGTCACAAATGCGGAAAATGGTCACACGAAGGAAAATGTTCGACGAATCAGACATATTCCAATACCGAATTCATTACTTTATGCAGAGACGGACCGTTCATATGTTTAGAAGAAAAAACATTGAATGCTCGAGGTTACGCCTATGTAGCTAGGGAAAATCAATTAGTCCGACTATCTTATGAGTGGGCTAGAGCATATCACTAAGAATACTATCTCACAGGTAAGTTTGTACAGTTTTTATTTTTATTTTTAACCTTTTGATAATAAACGCTAATTTGTTCGCTATAAAGTATTAAATTGGTATTTGATAAAATTAGGTCTTGCGACCGAAATTATTGATATCATACAAAAATTTATTACATCACTGCGAAATTTACCGTTTATTCTTAAGGTATAAATATCTTTAATCAATCAACCCAAAATATTTCAAAAATTCGTCATGAGTTAAACTAGGTTATGGATCTGAAATTACTTTACCAAAAAGAGGGGTGTATAATTTTGATAATATTTGATTGATTAAAGTGGGATAAAAGACCAAAAAGATTTTTAATTTTATTTTTACTTTGTTTTTAAAATTAATATTAAAATAATATTGTAAACTTGTTAAAATCAATATATTTAGTTTGTAAATATTTGAAAAATTAATATTTTTAATATAAGTTTGTATGTATAAAAACAAAAATATAATTTAAGTTTGGTGTGCATTTTTAATTTTATGCATTTTAAATTTAAGTTTGGTGTAAATTTAAAAACAAAATTTACTTTATTTCGTTAAGTTAAAAATATGATTTTTAAAATTCATCGTAAGTTGAAGACTAGGTCATTGAACCGAAATTGCTTTACCCAAGGGAGGGACGAGAACTTTTATTATCATTATTTTTAGCCTTATTGAATTAAAGTATGCCAAAAACCTTAAAAAAAAAACCAAAAATCTTAGCTTTTAAAACAAACGCCAATATGTTTGGAAACTTCGATAAAATTTAATCAATTTTCTACGCTTATCACCTTCAATAATTTAAATTGTTACTGATTTCTTGCAAATGAGGGCATTGCAAGATCTTAAGTGTGGGAAGGGGTTAAATTCTTTCGGATTTTAAAAAATTTTTGATTTAAACACTTGGTTACCATTAAAAATACTAGTAAAGCAGTAGTTGTATTAGAATCTAGTGCTCTCTGATAATAAAGAACAGCCCTAGTCTTATATACTGACTACCCAATTCTAGTAAAATTTTTCAACATTTTCAAATAAATGAATTCAAAATCATGTTTATACAAATTTATGAACGACAAAACTAGGTGTTAACACCGAAATTATTGTTACCTCGGAAAGGACATAAATTGAGAAACAACCCAAAATGTTAAAATTCATTTAAAATGAAATAGAGGATAATAAAAAGGCAAATAAAAGAAAATAAAAGCCAAGTGTGGGAAAATTTACCAAGTTATTTAAAACATATATCACATATTTTTGTACAAATAACTGAAGATACTTTTTCTTTAGACTAAACTAAACAGTTTTACCCTTTTTACTGTAATATATTTGAAAGAAAGATGGATCTACACGATGAATCAATTCTATCATTAAAAGGAAGTAAAGTCTTCCGAAAAAGAAACACGCTTCTTGATTTAGGTCATGAAGTTGTCGTCCAGACCAGCTGTAGGTTGACGAAAAATCTAGAAATGTCATCTCTAAAATCAGCAGGAAATCCACGGACCTCATCATCAAACAGGGTTGCCAAGTGGTCAGACTTATCCTAACCATGAGAGGATCTGTCTCGTAAAATGGGGAGGGCGCCGTGCAAATTAGCTTGATAAGACTAATGAATCAGACCCCCAGAAAAGGATAATCTCCTTAAAAGATCAAAAATCAGCTTTTAAGACTGATATTACTCAATCCTTGAGATTGACCTTAAAGATTGAGAATTACAAACTCATGGAATTCGATGATATCTAAACTCGAGCTTGAACGAGAAAATATTTTGATCAAAATTACAAACCGATTTGTTTTCTGAAAACCTATTTTCAATGCATTCATTACTATTGAACGTAAAATCCTAGGAATTCACCTGGAATTCATTAGGTCACCTGAACCAAATCGGGTGTCAACCGTAAGAACGGTGGTTGCATAGCATGGTCGAAGACAGGACCTTGTGCCAGACCGAAAAACTATAGGGTGATCTTTACTATTGCTCCTACAAAGGATAGTAATTGCATCCAACACGTTATAGACCATAATCAAAAGCATGTCACGGGACATTGCCTTAACAGTTGCTTGTTCAACGCTTTCCTTTACAACCGGACGGTAGTTTACCGAAAGGTAATATACGGAGCAAGTATACTGGATGTGTTGCTTTCCAAATACAAGGTTAGCAAGTGGGTGACACAAAACCGCAAGTTTTGAGTTAAAATTTTCAAATTTGAAACCCACCAAACCCACAAAAAGAATTTGCAAACACCGGTGAAGGGTTATTCCGGAAAACTTATCTAGGGTAAAAACTAGATTGAATTTTCAAAAAGATCAAATGTTTTCATAAAGATCCAATTTCCTTAAAGGATCTAAATTTTTATAGTCATGTGGGACTGTAAACCATAAAGTTACTACCATTGTTCATACCGCTGTAATGAAATCACTGATGTATAAAGTGTGAGAATAAAAAAAAGTGATTCGAGTGAAGTGTGATTTTATTTCAAGTTATGTATTGCTTGAGGACAAGCAAAGCTCAAGTGTGGGGATATTTGATAATGCTAAAAAGGAACATATATTTAGTATCAATATCCTTCCAATATGTAAAGCTTTTAGTTGCAATTTTTCTATTTTTATGTAATATTCTTTTAAATAAATAAGTGTGAAGACAAAAGAAGAAAACGACGATTTGAAGACGCAAATGACTTAAAAGCTAAAATGTACAAGATATAATTCAAGTGGTTCAATTTATTGATGAGAAACGTCTAAAAATGACAAGAGTACGATGCAACGGACCGAAAGTTACAAATTAATTATGTATATAAATATAATATAATATATAATTAATTATATAAATTATATATTTATATTATATTTATATAATAAAATCCGTCGGCAAGCTAGGAGCCAAACTTGTGTGAGCTGGATTCCACAGCTCCGCACTCGCGGAGCTTATAAAGCCCAAAAAGGCCGCACTCGCGGAGCCCACAAAATCAGAAATCTACCTATAAAAGGCCATGCAATTCGATGGATTATTTACTTTATTTTCTTTTCATCATACGTAAAAAAATATATATATATATATATATATTATAATTTTAATTTTAATTTTAATTTTAATCTTAATAATAAGGGTATGTTAGCGAATGTTGTAAGGGTGTAATTCGAAATTCTGTCCGTGTAACGCTACGCTATTTTTAATCATTGTAAGTTATGTTCAACCTTTATAATTTAATGTCTCATAGATAAGTTATTATTATGCTTATTTAAGCCGAAGTAATCATGATGTTGGGCTAAATATATTAAAATTGGGTAATTGGGCTTTGTACCATAATTGGGGTTTAACCAAAAGAACGACACTTGTGGAAATTAGACTATGGGCTATTAATGGGCTTTATATTTGTTTAACTAAATGATAGTTTATTAATTTTAATATAAAGATTTACAATTGGACGTACCTATAAATAACCATATACACTCGATCGGACACGATGGGCAGGATATTTATATGTACGAATAATCGTTCATTTAACCGAACACGGGAATGGATTAATAGTCACTAGAATTATTAAAACATGGGTGAAATTATGTACAAGGACACTTGGCATAATTGATAACAAAGTATTAAAACCTTGGGTTACACGCAGTCGATATCCTGGTGTAATTATTAAACAAAGTATTAAGACCTTGTTACAGTTTAAGTCCCCAATTAGTTGGAATATTTGACTTCGGGTATAAGGATAATGTGACGAGGATACTCGCACTTTATATTTATGACTGATGAACTGTTATAGACAAAAACCAGACGGACAAATTGAATAATCCAGGACAAAGAACAATTAACCCATGGGCATAAAACTAAAATCAACGCGTCAAACATCATGATTACGGAAGTTTAAATAAGCATAATTCCTTTATTTTTATATTTAATTGCACTTCTAATTATCACATTTTTATTTATTGTCATTGTATTTAATTGCACTTTTAATTTTCGCACTTTTTAATTATCGTAATTTTATTTTATCGCACTTTTATTATTTGAAATTTCATTATCGTTATTTACTTTACGCTTTAAATTAAGTCTTTTATTTATTTAATATTTTACATTAGGTTTTAACTGCGACTAAAGTTTTAAAAATCGACAAACCGGTCATTAAACTGTAAAAACCCCCCTTTATAATAATAATATTACTTATATATATATATTTGTATTTTTATAAATTAAAACTAATATAGCGTTAAGCTTTGTTTAAAGATTTCCCTGTGGAATGAACCGGACTTACTAAAAACTACACTACTGTACGATTAGGTACACTGCCTATAAGTGTTGTAGCAAGGTTTAGGTATATCCATTCTATAAATAAATAAATATCTTGTGTAAAATTGTATCGTATTTAATAGTTTTTCCTAGTAAAATATACACTATTTCATATACGCCTCGCATAACAACAATCATGCAGCATTTAAATCTTGTGGTCTATCAAAATGATGAATTTTATTGTTTTATGATAAACTTAAAAACTCACCAACCTTTTTGTTGACACTTATTCTCACGTTGTGGACCATGTGTCATACCCCGTCCAAAATCTTCCTGAACGAATACAATAACATCTGATACCATCGCGATGAACTGACTTCTATATGCCATAAACGACTCCATGTAATATCTTTAACATGAGCAAATGCACAGCGGAAGATTTCTTTCATACCTGAGAATAAACATGCTTTAAAGTGTCAACCAAAAGGTTGGTGAGTTCATAGGTTTATCGTAAACAATAAAATTCATCATTTTGATAGACCACAAGATTTAAATGTTGCATGGTACAAATGGGCCCGAATCCTATACCCACCTGTAATGTACATACGATATCTTTTAAATATAGTACACCTTTCTCGTGTACGAAATCATCTTTCATAAATCTTAGTAACCGTACACATATCTTGTGCACAAAAATAACATACACATAACCTGTGTATAAAATCATTCTCTCGATATATAACATTCACATCAACTGGTGGCAAGTATCATGTCCACATAATTCAATGGTGGTAATTATCATGTCCACATAATTCAATGGTGGCAATTATCATGTCCACATAATTCAATAATAATCCGCAGAACTTCTGTCTGCATAATAATTCATTCGAGGAATGTTTTGCTTGTGTCTATCTCGTCAAACATTTATAAAAGCATTTCATGTAATCGCAGTTCAAAATGTATTTCAAAAGCATTTAATAAAGCAGTTGTAAAAGTAGCGCATGTATTCTCAGTCCCAAAAATGTAAAGAGTAAAAGGGAATCAAATGAACTCACCATACGATATTTTGTAGTAAAAATATACATACAACGGAACTGAACAATGCAGGGTTTGCCTCGGATTCACGAACCTCATGAAGTAGTCCCTTAAAAATGCCCAAGTCCGGGTTTGAACCCACGACGTCCCGCTAACCCGATAACATCCTAACCAATCCGCTGACAAATCATTTCTGCTTTCACTCTCAAAAATCAAAATATAAATCGTATTTCAATTCGTTTTTTTTTTCTTCTTTAAACCACATCTCATGATCAAGTAATACCCTCACCAATTTATAATTCAATCTCAACAGAAGTTTAAGCTGGGTTTCGATTTTAAATTATCATCATCTCATATACCATCATCTAACATTATTAGGTTCATCATATAAATTGTTAATCTTAAAATCATTATCCTTATCATACTATGTATCAAAATCTTAATCTATTTATTATTATCATCAAATTAATATCATCATCAAAATCATGTATTATCTTCATTCTCTTAACATCATCTTTATCTCATTTCACCAAGTATCATTCGATCACCATTTTACCATAACATGATCAACCTTAACCACCTCTCGGCCTAATAGAAAACGTACAATGGGTCTCGACCCATTAAATTATCTAAGCCCAATTACTACCACAAGTCAACTGCCCATTCCATATAGTTCAATCAATTAATAAGAGCCCAATATGCAAAAGGAAATTCTGTGCTTGGCCTAGAAGAAATCGATGGGCAGTGAGAATAATAATAAAAAAAAAGTATTCCATTAACAATTCAAACCGGTGGCCCTCAATTCCCACCATGCTCCATATGCTTACTTAAAAAAACAAATTATACTATATTATAATATCAAGTTGCACCACCTTTATGCTTGTGAATCGACTACTTTTATTTGTTAATATTACACTCCACCATCATTCTTTTACTATATACGTACCATCATCTCCTCATAAACCTCATCGTTCTTTGTTGTTTTCACGTATCATCGTCATTATCGGTTTAGAACTAAAAACAGACCGGTACAGCAGTCTAGTTCGAAAGAACACAGAAAAATAATAGGTGTAGTTGTAGGTTGCAGGTGTGGTGATGATGGTTTCACAAAGAAGAAGGAGGGAGAAAGAGGTAAGAGAGTGACGGTTGGCTTGAGGTTGAAGATGGTGTTCATGGTGGTCTACAGTGAAGGTTTTACAGCAACAACAAGGGATGGTTGTGGTAGTTTCATGATGATCAGGGTGACGGGTTTATGGAGATGAAGAGTTAAGGTGAATTGTGGTGGCGTAGAGATGGTGGGTTTGTAGAGTGGTCTAGCTAGTGATAGTTTTGGTTTTCACAAAGAGGAATCGTAGAGAGGGAAGGAGATGTGGTATGGGTCGATGATGGTGTGTGGTTCGGTTCTAATCGAAAAACAGAAGAGGCATAGCAGTCGGTATCCTACGACAATGGTGGTGGCTGTGAGTTTGTGGATTAAACATTTACTAGCTAGGAACCATGGTTAAAAGTAATGTGTTATAGGAAATACATAATATAAGTAAAGAAAGAATGGAAGAGTGGTGTCTATCACATTTAGTCACATGTATATATGTATTATATTATGTATATTATTGTTCTTTGAATGGGATTGAAAGAGATGCATAACAACCATACAGTGAAGCCATCGGACCTTTTTAAATTTTCAATTGTGACATCCGATATTAATAAAGAAATAAGGTTTTAATTTACCACAGTTTATGATTTGAGTTGTTTATGTTATTTTCATGTACAGAGTAATCAAAATGTGGTCCATGACTAACACCATTCCTGGACCACTACTTTATTAATTAAACATAAATAGTCATGACAGATCATCTCAAGAAATTTGAAATTGCTTCTAGGAGCTATTATATTTTTATCGTACAAAAATCGTTTTATGTTAGCTTTATCAATTATCAGATTTTGTTTAGTGTGACATGTATTTAGTATATGTGAGTGAGAAAAGAGTCTTCATTCAGAACTACAGTTATTAATAAAAAAAATATCTTAGATATAAGAAACGTGTGAATTGTTAGCCGTCGTCTATTACGGGCTGACTTTCGTACTCCGTTGCTCAACAGTGGCGGATACAAGTGTTCAGAAAAATCTCATATTTTTAAATTAACTATATTTATTTATTTTAGTCATTATGGTATAAAATTCGATCATTAATTTATTAAATAAAAATTACACCAACTGTCCCTCTCATTTATGGGTAAAGTATAAGAAGTGTTAAAACTTAACAAATAGTTCCTAAATACATTTTTGGTAAGCCTAAAATTTATAGAACTCATTTTCGTAATCCCGTTTATTTTAAAATTACATAAGTTTGAATTTAACTTGCTTAATATCAATCGAAACATCAAACGAGTATTACAATCATTTGATATTTATTTTTAATATACTTTATTTATATATAGAGATATATTTTAAATAATAATTATTTTAATATCCTATTTTTATTTTATTAATTTTTTTTATAACAACAACATATAATATTTCAACTTATATTTCGAATTATTATTTATATATACATACACACATATCTATTTACAATTAATTGTTCGTGAATCGTCGAGAGCAGTCGAAAGTCAATTGAATATATGCAACAGTTCAAAATTGTTGAGACTCAACTTGACAGACTTTGCTTATCGTGTCGAAATCAATTAAGAATTAAGTTTAAATTTGGTCGGAAATTTCCGGGTCATCACAGTACCTACCCGTTAAAGAAATTTCGTCCTGAAATTTGAGTGGGATGGTAATGGATGACAATAAGTATGTTTTCCTGACGCGTATGAGCTGATAAATGAAGTTTTATTACTGTTGGGTAATATGGTTAAGATAATTCGATTTCTCGGGAGTACGAGTGAAGCTATCACAAAATAGTGGAATGAGAAAAATAAGTTTTGTCATAACTTTTCACTAGTCATGGTTGAATTTAGAAAATAAGGGGCGTCTTAACTTTTGACGTTGTCTTGGTTGAATTCCAGAATTCAAGGGATTTAAAGAAAATCTTCGTAATCTAAAAGATTTGATTTTTAGGCGAGTAAGGAAATTAGGATCTCTCTAATTAAATACGGTGATCTGCTTCGATTACACTGCCTGGTATTTCCATTATAAATGAAACTCTTCCGTTCCATTATTCTCACAATCCCTATACTTTCTTCCTTAATCCATACTTCTAAATATTGTAACAATGCTTAACCCAGTTCTGATCCTTGTCCTTATCCTGACTGTCGCATCAATCATTCCCCTTTTCCAACTTCCACCGGAGGATTCTGTTAACTTCTACTATTACCTTGGGGTTATAATATTTTTCATTCTTCCGTGTATTTATGTTGCTATACACATTGATATACACGGTTTGTGATTTCGGTGTTGTTGTTGTTGGGCGCTATATTTTCTCTTATATTTTGGAGCTCCATGCTCACGTTTTCTCTTCCCGACTTTAAGTCAAGCGAATAATGGTTCAGAATTTCGTAGATATCGAGTTTCAAATGATTATAACGTTCTAAGCAAGAAGGAACGTAATAGCACGATTTGATTTGGTAAACTACCAGAATCACTAAGAATGGAACTATCAAGAATATAATTTCTTGATACGTTCAGAGATTAAGCAGAATGAAAGGGTTATGTAACATGACACATGATGATGGTATGATCTACTGTGAACCATCATCACGTTTCATTAGAAACTCAGCATAACTTATTGTAATATAATCACGTTGGCCAAGCGCCATTATATTATACTAATCCATGCTTCAATTCCCAACACTTCTCCACAATTCATTCGTAATTTATACTTAGATTTTACAAAAGTTTCCAATATCATGGAATACAGAAAACATGAAGAGGTTGATAATTTCAGAAAAGAATATTTATGAAAATATCCTCAGAAATATCGAAGATATTTATGATGATATTTTGGAATTTCTAAGTTCGAAGGTTGATGAAGAAAAATTTTCCGCAAGATTTTAACATGACTTCGGAGCAAGATATTCTCTAAAGATTTCATCGGATCCAGAATTACCTGGATTCTTTGAATATAGAGTTTGGTACTTGTATTTATCCTTAGTCTCCTTCATGGTTAGCTCAATCCATTTTTTAGTACCAAATTTTCTATCGAGCTTTCCCAACACTTCATTCTTTATCATCAAACTCTTGGCCATTTAGGCCATCTACCATTTTATTGTTTCCTCTGCATTTAATGCAGCCATATCTGAATCGTCGGTTATCAATCCGAGGTGGTTTCAAGATAATTGTGTTTTTAGATGATTAAACGCTGATGGTAATATGGTGGAATATAAAAGGTTTCCCGGTAACAATAAAAGAGCACACATATATTTCAAGTTATAATAAGGTTGTTTCGAATGAAAAGTCAAAGTTGTCTTGCTGGAGCTGTGACAAAATTGGCTAATTTGAAAAGGGATTGCAAAGTTATTTTTGGTAATAACAACTTCCAAAGGGTTAGCACAGATACGTTTTAAGCATTTACTCAGGTTCTGAGTGTTTTCAGGTGCATAACTATATGTATTAATCTTTTCTTCCGTAGATGAAGTGCGGTTGGTTCATCCTCTTGATTGAGGTGTTTTCAAGAATCAGGAAAGGTTTGAACGTAGATTGTAATCGTCGAGATACAAATGAGGTTTAAGATGAAATCAAGTGGCAAACTTGAAGAGTTGTTTGGTTTCTTATGTTATAATCAATATTTTAATTCATTTTAATTGTCCAATGATAGTAGTCCAATAGTTCAACCAAGACTAGTATATTATAAGGAAATAGTCATAACGGATATAGGAACAGTTAGCTAGGATTTGGTTAGTATTGGTCTAAAGTTTTACGTGGTTAATTAATTAGTTAATAATCAATTTTATTTTGTTCATTATTTTCTTCATTATGCCAATTGTCGAATCTTGACTTGGATTCTGATCGATCAAAATCCAAATACGAAATTGAGTTTAAATGAAGATAGTTGTTCTTTGGTGAACGGATACGTATATCGGTGGTTGTAAGTAGGATAGTAAATGACTGTTGAATCAGATTGAAAGAATGTACAGTGTAACTTTTTAATGTGGAACTAAATATTCCTCGGGTATTATCTACCCGTTAAAATATTTTCACCATTAACAGTTTTTACGAAAGAATTTTTAATTACAATCTTTATGAAAACATATATACATATATATTTTCTTCAGATGTAAATCGTGGATTTAATGAGTCAATGTGATATTAAACTCATATGATTTTCGGTTTGAGCTAGAATAAGTAATCTCTAAAACTATTAGGATCCACATATTCTTCGCAGAATATTTCTTCAATGAAGTTATGGATCAATACTTCATCGTTTATTGTTGTTGGTACTCCTTGGTATCTATGGTGCGTATGATGTTGATGTTCGAGGTATAGATTTTGATGCTGAGGTGTGGGATGCGGATGTTGCTGTTGATGGTGGTGATGGTACCAGTGATGTTGCTGAAGCTGGTACGCTTTGCACCATATTTTTCAAGGCTACAACTCGGTTGCGAAGTTCGTTGACTTATTACTCCGGAATGATTGTTGGTAGGAACGAGCGAGTGAATAAGGTTTTGAATCTGAGATAGTATATAGTCATGACGAGATACCCTGGAAAGGAAAGAGAAATTGGTATTACGAACAGATTCGCAGGTAAGTGCTTCAGGTTCTTCACCAAGAGGTGAATTTGGTTGATGGGAAGGATCACCTTCTTCTTGTCTCCAATGATTAAGTAGATTACGAACCCATCCCCATTTCATCCAAAATAGATGATGACTGATTGGTTGATTCATTCCGGTGACGCTGCTTCGGAGCTTAGGTGAACAACCATGTCAGAATAGCTGTCGAATTCCGAAGAACTTGAACTAGAGTTCCATTTCGTATGATTGAGTAAAGGGTTTATCGATATGAAATGATTTCTGGCTATCGGGTGGCATCCTAATTATATAGAATATATATATATATATATATATATATATATATATATATATATATATATATATATATATATATATATATATATATATATATATATATATATATATAACAAAAGATTTCGTAAATTACGGAGGAATTTACGGAATATGCCAGGCAAAGTTTACAGTAACAGATACGCTAAGATATGAGTTATGTAGTGACCCGAACTTTTCCATGTTTATATATATATTAAATGAAATTGTTATTTACATGATTAAGTGTTTCCAACATGTTAAGCAATCAAACTTGTTAAGACTTGATTAAATGAAATAGGTTTCATATAGACAATTGACCACCCAAGTTGACCGGTGATTCACGAACGTTAAAACTTGTAAAAACTATACGATGACATATATATGGTTATATATATATAGTTAACATGATTTTATTATAAGTATGTATCTCATTAGGTATTTTAACAATGAGTTATATACATAAAAATGAGACTATTAATTTAAGAAACTCGAAAACGATATATATAACGATTATCTTTATAACAACGTCTTACTAGGTACATATGAATCATATTAAGATATTGATACACTTGGTTAATTATGTTAAATGATAATTAAATATATTATTAAGTGTATTAACAATGAAATACATATGTAAAAATAAGACTACTAACTTAATGATTTCGAAACGAGACATATATGTAACGATTATAGTTGTAACGACATTTAACTGTATATATATCATACTAAGATATATTATATATCATAATATCATGATCATATAACAATTTAACATCTCATTTGTTATAATAAATAATGGGTTAACAACATTCAACAAGATCGTTAACCTAAAGGTTTCAAAACAACATTTACATGTAACGACTAACGATGACTTAACGACTCAGTTAAAATGTATATACATGTAGTGTTTTAATATGTATTAATACACTTTTGAAAGACTTCAAGACACTTATCAAAATACTTCTACTTAACAAAAATGCTTACAATTACATCCTTGTTCAGTTTCATCAACAATTCTACTCGTATGCACCCGTATTCGTACTCGTACAATACACAGCTTTTAGATGTATGTACTATTAGTATATACACTCCAATGATCAGCTCTTAGTAGCCCATGTGAGTCACCTAACACATGTGAGAACCATCATTTGGCAACTAGCATGAAATATCTCATAAAATTACAAAAATATGAGTAATCATTCATGACTTATTTACATGAAAACAAAATTACATATCCTTTATATCTAATCCATACACCAACGACCAAAAACACCTACAAACACTTTCATTCTTCAATTTTCTTCATCTAATTTGTAACATCCCGCGTTTTTCCGTTAAATTTAATTTTAACACCGTCTTTTTTTTTTTTAAAACATAATCTTTCGTATTTAAATTAATAGTTTCCGTGAGTAACGTTCATTATATTCCCGCTATTTAATTTTGACATCACCCGTTTACTCGAGCGTTTTAAAAATATTCGTTTGGTTAATTCCCGCACCCGCTTTGAAACATGAGGGACTTAAGTTGACAAGTGGGCAAAGTGGTGACTAGGTCAACTAGTCAACCACTTCACCTCCTCCATTCATTTCCACCAACACCTTCACCTTCTTCCTCCCTTTTTCTCTCTACTTCCCTTTTATGAACACAAAACCCTCAAACACAAATTCATCATCTAAAACCGAATCATGGAGCAAACATCAAAACAAATTGTACTTTTGGAATCCTCGTTTCATCCTCTTCGATTTGATACTAGTCTCATGGCATGGGGTAAGAATTTCTCATGAAACCCTAACTTGTTAAATTCGTTTTTAGACTTGTCAAGTGGTTAATTAGTGTCTATGGCTCGTAGGGATGTCGTGTATGTAATTTGTATGCTCGTTCTTCGTGTTTTGAAAATATGACATGAACACCCAAATGGGTCTAGCTTAATCTTGAGTTTTGGTTGCTCAAATGATGTTATAAGATAAAGTGTATGTGTTAAAAGTGTTAGTTACTTCATTAGCTTCGTTTTGATATGTTGGATGATGATGAACTAGCTCAATAACATGAAATGTGTTTTTGGTGAATCGATTATCGTTTTGGTAGGAACTTGATGCGGTTGAATGCTAGTTGAGACACTTGTTTGAATGTATGCTAGTTAACTAGTTAAATTGTATGCGTAAATAGCTTCGAAATGGTGTGATGTATGCTAGCGTTTGATTAGTGAATCATAAGTCTCATTTGTGTCGAAATTGATTTTGAAACGACAACGTGACTAGTGATTTTGACGTAGTAAATGTTTATTGAAACTTGGAATATGCGTCTAGTTGCAATGTATGCGTTATTACCTTCAAAACGGCATATCATTTGTATGTTAAAAGTTCCCGAATCATAAAATGCGTTTCTTTGATTTTTGGTTGAAAATGATGAACTTTGATGATGTTTTCGATTTGGAAATTGTCGGTTATGATCTATGAAAAGTGTTTAGTTGTATTCCTTGTTAAAATACCTTTCCAACGATATAAGATACATGTTTAGGAGATTTGCGGTTTGTGAGTTAGAAATTTTTGAAGTTGGATTCGTGCATAAGTTGAAAACTGCAGAAAATAGCTGAACAGCATGGTGCGCGGCGCGCACCTCACCCCGCGCGGCGCGCAAATGGGTCTGGCCAGATTCTGCTCACTTTGTCACTTTTCACGCGAAATGTTTGACTAGCTATCGACCTCCGATTCACATGAAACTTGTTCTAATATGCTTATATATGAATAACTAGCATAGAAAAATAGTTCGGGACCCGACCCGAACGCGTTGACTTTTTCGTTGACTTTGACCAAGTTTGACTTTTAGTCAAACTTAACCAAACTTTTATGCAATCGTTCTAACATGCGTTTATACTTGATTCTCGCATGAAACTTGGCAACGTGATTCACATGCTATATTTAATCGAGTCGTAACGAGCCATAGGACTAATTGAACACATTTCACCCGACCTTGTATCGTAACCGGTTAATTGACACAACTTACTTGTTTAGGTCAAGGCTAAGCAACTTTCATGCATACGTTACTTTGTGAAGTACTTTTATACTCGTGCACTCGAGGTGAGATCATAGTCCCACCTTTTCAACAACTTTTTATACTTTTAAATTGTGGGCTGAGAAACATATACTTTGTTACATTTTGTACTACTTACTTTTATACTTTGAACACAAGTACAAGGAAAACAAACATTCCACAGTGAGTTAGAACAAAAATCCTCAATTCGATTATCATTAGTTACACTTGCAGGGTGTAAGCGAGAACTTATATTGTGTGGCCATACGGGTTTGACAAACCCTCATTACGGACGGTTCGCTACCGTCTACGGATGAAATATATTTTCGAGAAACAGTGTATGTTCTAACACTATTGTGATGGGGTTCTATGGAAGGAAACGTTAAGTCTTGATAATTGGGTGCTCGCGAACAATACTTTTGGAATGCAAACGATTATGATAATCAACGTTATGGGAATACTAAATCTTGTGGTTCAAAAACAACGTTTATTACAAACACCTATGATTTCACCAACGTTTTTTCGTTGACAGTTTTCTATATGTTTCTCAGGTTCATACTTGGCTATTTGATACATGCTTCCTCGTACACTCATACTTGCTTGGGGTCAAGCATACATGCATACACTCTGATTATTTGCTTGGAGTCAAGATACATACATACATACGCTAGTGATAGCACCTTTGGATTCAAACTTTTGTTTACATACTTACGCTATTTATAGCAACTGTGTTTTTAAACTAATTATGTCGCAAGTTATTTCATTTATACTTTATGACTTTTGTAAACTTAGACTTGTTGTCGAACGGTTTTGAAAACTAAACTTGCAAGTCTTGTACCTTTCAAATGAATGCGACATAATTTTGGTCAAACGAGTCTCATATAGGGACTACGACCACGCAACGGGACCTAAGTTAACGACGCCGTCAATAACGGTTTTGGTCGGGTCGTTACAAGTGGTATCAGAGCGTTGATTGTAGGGAACTAGGACGTGCATTAGTGTGTCTAACAGAGTCGTTAGGACGCATTAGTGAGTCTAGACTACAACCGGATAGTTAGCATTTGCATTCTGACATACATTTGCTATAGATAGCACTTACTTGACTACTTGTGCATTATACTTGAATCATTCTTAGGCAAACTTTTTAATGGTACCCAACCTTCATCATACGAACTCGTATTCCGCCACTTTTTGGTAACACACGTAAATTCATGATTCATACACGTATGGATGACGACGACTTCATTAGTCACACTTGTTCGGGAACTCTGTCTCCCGGATTGTTATTTGCCACCGTTTCAACTTACTATCGGTTTTTCACTGGTGTTTCTTACTATCTACATCTACTTTTTGGTGTTACTACCATCACTACCCTAGGTGAGTATCGTCATCAACATTTATCTCTACGGTTGCGTGCTACTCGTTATCATGACTCGTTACTCTTTTCATACCTGAATACCTTATTGTCTGACTCGAACCACATAGCCGTGAACAATCATTTATACACTTCCCTCGGGGAACGCTTCTTTATAGTTGCACTAATTCTTTCGATTCAATACGAGTCACGTTAGAGACGTCGTTACACTTTGTTTATTTTAAACTTCACGATTACACGAACTTGAATCTATAGAGTGATGTGGGGATGGAGGTATGAGTTAGCGTAATATAACGACACTCGATCAACGTGGTTATATTACGGTAAGACATACCAAAGTTCTAGTGACGCGTGATGGTGGTTAGACTCGATCAACCTAAACACCACCATGTGCCATGTACATGACTTCATCTTTTCAGGTTTGGACATCCGAAAACTCCGAGAATATTTATAACAACCATACCGGGGACACACCTTCAATTATTGTCAAATTATATTTATGCTTCCGAATGAATTACCGATTCCATTCGACTTCAACCGTATGTCACACGGGTATACTAGCTCGTCCTCGCACAGTCTTATTGACTAACTACAATTTACTCGTTATGCTCACATCGGGGCGGAAACTTCTCTTGCATCACCCTCGTACTTCCGGTTCAGGAGGTCCTTATTCTAAATTCTCAATGGAGAGCGACTCTTCACGTCATACAAGTATTCGCCGCGAGGGTGGATAGTCCTAACAATCGTTTTCAAAACCCGATAAGAACTTGCCCCGACGAACGTTTTTGGAAACCGATAAATCTTCCGCGACGCGAATTTCTTGAGAAACTTGTTCCAACTAACGTTTTCAAGTCCTAACAAACTTGTTCAAATACACCTTACGGAATGTACTTCGTTTCGGATCGAGATCCTCATTTCACTTCTAGATTTTGGAGTACCTTACAAAAAGCCTCGGGACCGCGTTTAGACATGAGTACCGCGTACCATCCGCAACCCGACGGACCGAACAAACATACGATTTAAACCTTAGAATCCATAATACGAGTTGTATTACTAACTTCAAATTTACTTGAGAAAAGTATTTTCCTTTAGCTTAATCCTCGTACTACAATGATTTTCATTCGAGTTTTAACGTCACACCTTTTGAAACCACATGTGACCGGAAACATCATCCTCCTTTTTGTCGAAACCAAGTAAACGATGATCAATTCACCGGGGCCGAGCTTATTCATGAGCAATCGAGAGGATTTATTCATATTCAAGCAAGACCCAACGCGACTCGTAATCACCAGGAACTATGCCGATGTTACACGTAAACCTTTCGAATTCCATGGGAAACCGCGTCACGTTAAAAGTCGCACCTTGGAAAGGTGCAATCCGTTTCGGGAAACGTAGGAAGCTAAATCCGCTATATTTCGATCCTTTAAATTCTTGGGGCGTTTTGGACCCGTCGCTAGCCGTTTAGATTTTTCCGACTCATTTTGGGTCTCCGTTTATCCTACATTCGATGTATCAACTCAAAGACGTGTTTTGCGAAACGAGAACTTGTTATCTCCTTTGATGAACTCACTATCGACGATAACCCTCATTTCCTAGGAGGACCGGTTGAAACCATAAATCGTGAAGCCAAACCTTAAAACAACATATGATCCCGACCGTCAAAATTCGTTGAAATACCCTAAGACGTACTTCTCCCTCACTCGTAGAATTGGCAACGCAAGATCTCGAGGAAGATTCAACAACTACTACTTCCAACTAAATTTCGGAACGAAATTTCTTTTGAGGCGTGGATAATGTAACATCCCGCGTTTTTCCGTTAAATTTAATTTTAACACCGTCTTTTTTTTTTTAAAACATAATCTTTCGTATTTAAATTAATAGTTTCCGTGAGTAACGTTCATTATATTCCCACTATTTAATTTTGACATCACCCGTTTACTCGAGCGTTTTAAAAATATTCGTTTGGTTAATTCCCGCACCCACTTTGAAACATGAGGGACTTAAGTTGACAAGTGGGCAAAGTGGTGACTAGGTCAACTAGTCAACCACTTCACCTCCTCCATTCATTTCCACCAACACCTTCACCTTCTTCCTCCCTTTTTCTCTCTACTTCCCTTTTATGAACACAAAACCCTCAAACACAAATTCATCATCTAAAACCGAATCATGGAGCAAACATCAAAACAAATTGTACTTTTGGAATCCTCGTTTCATCCTCTTCGATTTGATAATAGTCTCATGGCATGGGGTAAGAATTTCTCATGAAACCCTAACTTGTTAAATTCGTTTTTAGACTTGTCAAGTGGTTAATTAGTGTCTATGGCTCGTAGGGATGTCGTGTATGTAATTTGTATGCTCGTTCTTCGTGTTTTGAAAATATGACATGAACACCCAAATGGGTCTAGCTTAATCTTGAGTTTTGGTTGCTCAAATGATGTTATAAGATAAAGTGTATGTGTTAAAAGTGTTAGTTACTTCATTAGCTTCGTTTTGATATGTTGGATGATGATGAACTAGCTCAATAACATGAAATGTGTTTTTGGTGAATCGATTATCGTTTTAGTAGGAACTTGATGCGGTTGAATGCTAGTTGAGACACTTGTTTGAATGTATGCTAGTTAACTAGTTAAATTGTATGCGTAAATAGCTTCGAAATGGTGTGATGTATGCTAGCGTTTGATTAGTGAATCATAAGTCTCATTTGTGTCGAAATTGATTTTGAAACGACAACGTGACTAGTGATTTTGACGTAGTAAATGTTTATTGAAACTTGGAATATGCGTCTAGTTGCAATGTATGCGTTATTACCTTCAAAACGGCATATCATTTGTATGTTAAAAGTTCCCGAATCATAAAATGCGTTTCTTTGATTTTTGGTTGAAAATTATGAACTTTGATGATGTTTTAGATTTGGAAATTGTCGGTTATGATCTATGAAAAGTGTTTAGTTGTATTCCTTGTTAAAATACCTTTCCAACGATATAAGATACATGTTTAGGAGATTTGCGGTTTGTGAGTTAGAAATTTTTGAAGTTGGATTCGTGCATAAGTTGAAAACTGCAGAAAATAGCTGAACAGCATGGTGCGCGGCGCGCACCTCACCCCGCGCGGCGCGCAAATGGGTCTGGCCAGATTCTGCTCACTTTGTCACTTTTCACGCGAAATGTTTGACTAGCTATCGACCTCCGATTCACATGAAACTTGTTCTAATATGCTTATATATGAATAACTAGCATAGAAAAATAGTTCGGGACCCGACCCGAACGCGTTGACTTTTTCGTTGACTTTGACCAAGTTTGACTTTTAGTCAAACTTAACCAAACTTTTATGCAATCATTCTAACATGCTTTTATACTTGATTCTCGCATGAAACTTGGCAACGTGATTCACATGCTATATTTAATCGAGTCGTAACGAGCCATAGGACTAATTGAACACATTTCACCCGACCTTGTATCGTAACAGGTTAATTGACACAACTTACTTGTTTAGGTCAAGGCTAAGCAACTTTCATGCATACGTTACTTTGTGAAGTACTTTTATACTCGTGCACTCGAGGTGAGATCATAGTCCCACCTTTTCAACAACTTTTTATACTTTTAAATTGTGGGCTGAGAAACATATACTTTGTTACATTTTGTACTACTTACTTTTATACTTTGAACACAAGTACAAGGAAAACAAACATTCCACAGCGAGTTAGAACAAAAATCCTCAATTCGATTATCATTAGTTACACTTGCAGGGTGTAAGCGAGAACTTATATTGTGTGGCCATACGGGTTTGACAAACCCTCATTACGGACGGTTCGCTACCGTCTACGGATGAAATATATTTTCGAGAAACAGTGTATGTTCTAACACTATTGTGATGGGGTTCTATGGAAGGAAACGTTAAGTCTTGATAATTGGGTGCTCGCGAACAATACTTTTGGAATGCAAACGATTATGATAATCAACGTTATGGGAATACTAAATCTTGTGGTTCAAAAACAACGTTTATTACAAACACCTATGATTTCACCAACGTTTTTTCGTTGACAGTTTTCTATATGTTTCTCAGGTTCATACTTGGCTATTTGATACATGCTTCCGCGTACACTCATACTTGCTTGGGGTCAAGCATACATGCATACACTCTGATTATTTGCTTGGAGTCAAGATACATACATACATACGCTAGTGATAGCACCTTTGGATTCAAACTTTTGTTTACATACTTACGCTATTTATAGCAACTGTGTTTTTAAACTAATTATGTCGCAAGTTATTTCATTTATACTTTATGACTTTTGTAAACTTAGACTTGTTGTCGAACGGTTTTGTAAACTAAACTTGCAAGTCTTGTACCTTTCAAATGAATGCGACATAATTTTGGTCAAACGAGTCTCATATAGGGACTACGACCACGCAACGGGACCTAAGTTAACGACGCCGTCAATAACGGTTTTGGTCGGGTCGTTACATAATTGAACTCTCTCAAGTTCTATCTTCAAGTTCTAAGTGTTCTTCATAAATTCCAAAAGTTCTAGTTTCATAAAATCAAGAATACTTCCAAGATTGCAAGTTTACTTCCAAGTTTTCTAAATCCATTCCAAGTAATCATCCAAGATCAAGAAACCTTTGTTACTTACAGTAGGTTATCTTTCTAATACAAGGTAATAATCATATTCAAACTTTAATTCAATTTCTATAACTATAACAATCTTATTTCGAGTGGAAATCTTACTTGAAATTGTTTTCGTGTCATGATTTTGCTTCAAGAACTTTCAAGCCATCCAAGGATCCTTTGAAGCTAGATCTATTTTTCTCATTTCCAGTAGGTTTATCCAAGGAACTTGAGGTAGTAATGATGTTCATAACATCATTCAATTCATACATATAAAGCTATCTTATTCGAAGGTTTAAACTTGTAATCACTAGAACATAGTTTAGTTAATTCTAAACTTGTTCGCAAATAAAAGTTAATCCTTCTAACTTGACTTTTAAAATCAACTAAACACATGTTCTATATCTATATGATATGCTAACTTAATGATTTAAAACCTGAAAACACGAAAAACACCGTAAAATCGGATTTACGCCGTCGTAGTAACACCGCGGGCTGTTTTGGGTTAGTTAATTAAAAACTATGATAAACTTTGATTTAAAAGTTTTTATTCTGGGAAAATGATTTTTATTATGAATATGAAACTATATCCAAAAATTATGGTTAAACTCAAAGTGGAAGTATGTTTTCTAAAATGGTCATCTAGACGTCGTTCTTTCGACTGAAATGACTACCTTTACAAAAACGACTTGTAACTTATTTTTCCGACTATAAACCTATACTTTTTCTGTTTGGATTCATAAAATAGAGTTCAATATGAAACCATAGCAATTTGATTCACTCAAAACAGATTTAAAATGAACAAGTTATGGGTAAAACAAGATTGGATAATTTTTCTCATTTTAGCTACGTGAAAATTGGTAACAAATCTATTTTAACCATAACTTAATCAACTTGTATTGTATATTATGTAATCTTGAGATACCATAGACACGTATACAATGTTTCGACCTATCATGTCGACACATCTATATATATTTCGGAATAACCATAGACACTCTATATGTGAATGTTGGAGTTAGCTATACAGGGTTGAGGTTGATTCCAAAATATATATAGTTTGAGTTGTGATCAATACTAAGATACGTATACACTGGGTCGTGGATTGATTCAAGATAATATTTATCGATTTATTTCTGTACATCTAACTGTGGACAACTAGTTGTAGGTTACTAACGAGGACAGCTGACTTAATAAACTTAAAACATCAAAATATATTAAAAGTGTTGTAAATATATTTTGAACATACTTTGATATATATGTATATATTGTTATAGGTTCGTGAATCAACCAGTGGCCAAGTCTTAATTCCCGACGAAGTAAAAATCTGTGAAAGTGAGTTATAGTCCCACTTTTAAAATCTAATATTTTTGGGATGAGAATACATGCAGGTTTTATAAATGATTTACAAAATAGACACAAGTACGTGAAACTACATTCTATGGTTGAATTATCGAAATCGAATATGCCCCTTTTTATTAAGTCTGGTAATCTAAGAATTAGGGAACAGACACCCTAATTGACGCGAATCCTAAAGATAGATCTATTGGGACTAATAAACCCCATCCAAAGTACCGGATGCTTTAGTACTTCGAAATTTATATCATATCCGAAGGGTGTCCCGGAATGATGGGGAGATTCTTATATATGCATCTTGTTAATGTCGATTACCAGGTGTTCACCATATGAATGATTTTTATCTCTATGTATGGGATGTGTATTGAAATATGAAATCTTGTGGTCTATTGTTACGATTTGATATATATAGGTTAAACCTATAAATCACCAACATTTTTGTTGACGTTTAAAGCATGTTTATTCTCAGGTGAATACTAAGAGCTTCCGCTGTTGCATACTAAAATAAGGACAAGATTTGGAGTCCATGTTTGTATGATATTGTGTAAAAACTGCATTCAAGAAACTGATTTCGATGTAACATATTTGTGTTGTAAACCATTATGTAATGGTCGTGTGTAAACAGGATATTTTAGATTATCATTATTTGATAATCTACGTAAAGCTTTTTAAACCTTTATTTATGAAATAAAGGTTATGGTTTGTTTTAAAAATGAATGCAGTCTTTGAAAAACGTCTCGTATAGAGGTCAAAACCTCGCAACGAAATCAATTAATATGGAACGTTTTTAATCATTAAGAACGGGACATTTAAAATTAGCAGATACGCTAAGATATGAATTTTGTCTATACACTTTTCATGCAATCAATGCAGTAAGATGTGTCTAGACTAAGAATGATAAGCAGGTAATTTTTGACAAGAAATGATAAGCAAAACTTTTGACATGCAGACATGGTCGAAGTCCAGACTCACTAATGCATCTAAACAACTATCAGTTAGACATACTAATGCAAGACCTGGTTCGCTAAGACCTCCGCTCTGATACCACATATCATACCCCGTCCAAAATCTTCCTGAACGAATACAATAACATCTGATACCATCGCGATGAACTGACTTCTATATGCCATAAACGACTCCATGTAATATCTTTAACATGAGCAAATGCACAGCGGAAGATTTCTTTCATACCTGAGAATAAACATGCTTTAAAGTGTCAACCAAAAAGTTGGTGAGTTCATAGGTTTATCGTAAACAATAAAATTCATCATTTTGATAGACCACAAGATTTAAATGCTGCATGGTACAAATGGGCCCGAATCCTATACCCACCTGTAATGTACATGCGATATCTTTTAAATATAGTACACCTTTCTCGTGTACGAAATCATCTTTCATAAATCTTAGTAACCGTACACATATCTTGTGCACAAAAATAACATACACATAACCTGTGTATAAAATCATTCTCTCGATATATAACATTCACATCAACTGGTGGCAAGTATCATGTCCATATAATTCAATGGTGGAAATTATCATGTCCACATAATTCAATAATAATCCGCAGAACTTCTGTCTGCATAATAATTCATTCGAGGAATGTTTTGCTTGTGTCTATCTCGTCAAACATTTATAAAAGCATTTCATGTAATCGCAGTTCAAAATGTATTTCAAAAGCATTTAATAAAGCAGTTGTAAAAGTAGCGCATGTATTCTCAGTCCCAAAAGTGTAAAGAGTAAAAGGGAATCAAATGAACTCACCATACGATATTTTGTAGTAAAAATATATATACAACGGAACTGAACAATGCAGGGTTAGCCTCGGATTCACGAACCTCATGAAGTAGTCCCTAAAAAATGCCCAAGTTCAGGTTTGAACCCACGACGTCCCGCTAACCCGATAACATCCTAACCAATCCGCTGACAAATCATTTCTGCTTTCAGTCTCAAAAATCAAAATATAAATCGTATTTCAATCCGTTTTTTTTCTTCTTTAAACCACATCTCATGATCAAGTAATACCCTCACCAATTTATAATTCAATCTCAACAGAAGTTTATGCTGGGTTTCAATTTTAAATTATCATCATCTCATATACCATCATCTAACATTATTAGGTTCATCATATAAATTGTTAATCTTAAAATCATTATCCTTATCATACTATGTATCAAAATCTTAATCTATTTATTATTATCATCAAATTAATATCATCATCAAAATCATGTATTATCTTCATTCTCTTAACATCATCTTTATCTCATTTCACCAAGTATCATTCGATCACCATTTTACCATAACATGATCAACCTTAACCACCTCTCGTCCTAATAGAAAACATACAATGGGTCTCGACCCATTAAATTATCTAAGCCCAATTACTACCACAAGTCAACTGCCCATTCCATATAGTTCAATCAATTAATAAGAGCCCAATATGCAAAAGGAAATTCTGTGCTTGGCCTAGAAGAAATCGATGGGCAGTGAGAATAATAATAATAAAAAAAACGTATTCCATTAACAATTCAAACCGATGGCCCTCAATTCCCACCATGCTCCATTTGCTTACTTAAAAAAACAAATTATACTATATTATAATATCAAGTTGCACCACCTTTATGCTTGTGAATCGACTACTTTTATTTGTTAATATTACACGCCACCATCATTCTTTTACTATATACGTACCATCATCTCCTCATAAACCTCATCATTCTTTGTTGTTTTCACGTATCATCGTCATTATCGGTTTAGAACTAAAAACAGACCGGTACAGCAGTCTAGTTCGAAAGAACACAGAAAAATAATAGGTGTAGTTGTAGGTTGCAGGTGTGGTGATAATGGTTTCACAAAGAAGAAGGAGGGAGAAAGAGGTGAGAGAGTGACGGTTGGTTTGAGGTTTAAGATGGTGTTCATGGTGGTCTACAGTGATGGTTTTACAGCAACAACAAGGGATGGTTGTGGTAGTTTCATGATGATCAGGGTAACGGGTTTATGGAGATGAAGAGTTAAGGTGAACTGTGGTGGCGTAGAGATGGTGGGTTTGTAGAGTGGTCTAGCTAGTGATAGTTTTGGTTGTCACAAAGAGGAATCGTAGAGAGGGAAGGAGATGTGGTATGGGTCGATGATGGTGTGTGGTTCGGTTGTAATCGAAAAACAGAAGAGGCATAGCAGCCGGTATCCTACGACAATGGTGGTGGCTGTGGGTTTGTGGATTAAACATTTACTAGCTAGGAACCATGGTTAAAAGTAATGTGTTATAGGAAATACATAATATAAGTAAAGAAAGAATGGAAGAGTGGTGTCTATCACATTTAGTCACATGTATATATATGTATTATATTATGTAGATTATTGTTCTTTGAATGGGATTGAAAGAGATGCATAACAACCATACAGTGAAGCCATCGGACCTTTTTAAATTTTCAATTGTGACATCCGATATTAATAAAGAAATAAGGTTTTAATTTACCACAGTTTATGATTTGAGTTGTTTATGTTATTTTCATGTACAGAGTAATCAAAATGTGGTCCATGACTAACACCATTCCTGGACCACTAGTTTATTAATTAAACATAAATAGTCATGACAGATCATCTCAAGAAATTTGAAATTACTTCTAGGAGCTATTATATTTTTATCGTACAAAAATCGTTTTATGTTAGCTTTATCAATTATCAGATTTTGTTTAGTGTGACATGTATTTAGTATATGTGAGTGAGAAAGGAGACTTCATTCAGAACTACAGTTATTAATAAAAAAAAAATATCTTAGATATAAGAAACGTGTGAATTGTTAGCCGTCATCTATTACGGGCTGACTTTCGTACTCCGTTGCTCAACAGTGGCGGATACAAGTGTTCAGAAAAATCCCATATTTTTAAATTAACTATATTTATTTATTTTAGTCATTATGGTATAAAATTTGATCATTAATTTATTAAATAAAAATTATATCAACTGTCCCTCTCATTTATGGGTAAAGTATAAGAAGTGTTAAAACTTAACAAATAGTTCCTAAATACATTTTTGGTAAGCCTAAAATTTATAGAACTCATTTTCGTAATCCCGTTTATTTTAAAATTACATAAGTTTGAATTTAACTTGCTTAATATCAATCGAAACATCAAACGAGTATTACAATCATTTGATATTTATTTTTAATATACTTTATTTATATATAGAGATATATTTTAAATAATAATTATTTTAATATCCTATTTTTATTTTATTAATTTTTTTTATAACAACAACATATAATACTTCAACTTATAATTCGAATTATTATTTATATATACATACACACATATCTATTTACAATTAATTGTTCGTGAATCGTCGAGAGCAGTCGAAAGTCAATTGAATATATGCAACAGTTCAAAATTGTTGAGACTCAACTTGACAGACTTTGTTTATCGTGTCGAAATCAATTAAGAATTAAGTTTAAATTTGGTCGAAAATTTCCGGGTCGTCACACCATGAACATCTGCATGTCTTTAGACATTGCCTTAACAGTTGCTTGTTCAACGCTTTCCTTTACAACCGGACGGTAGTTTACCGAAAGGTAATATACGGAGCAAGTATACTGGACGTGTTGCTTTCCTAATACAAGGTTAGCAAGTGGGTGACACAAAACCGCAAGTTTTGAACTAAAATTTTCAAATCTGAAACCCACAAAACCCACAAAAATATTTTGCAACACCGGTGAAAGGTTATTCCGGAAAACTTATCTAGGGTAAAATCTAGAATAAATTTTTCAAAAGATCAAATATTTTCATAAAGATCCAATTTCCTTAAAGGATCTAAATTTTCATAGTCATATGGGACTGTAAACCACATTGTTACTATCATTGTTTATACCACTGTATCAAAATCACTAATGTATAAAGTGTGAGAATAAAAAAGTGATTCGAGTGAAGTGTGATTTAATTTCAAGTTCTGTATTGCTTGAGGATAAGCAACGTTCAAGTGTGGGGATATTTCTAATAAACATGATAGACTTAACAATTGATTCACTTACAGAGTTCATCAACCAACTAATCACCATGTTATTACACATGTCCCATTGATCTGCTTGAGTAGGTCATCTGCAGGTCTCGCAATTGTACCAGTAACAAATCCAAGCTTATGCTTGGTTGAAAGTTCAATTTCAACTGATCGCCTCCATGACCTATAGTTTTGAGCTCCAATTAGCTTTTCTTGTATCGGCAATGATCCCGGACCATCTGAAGGATGAAGAAACAAAGGATTTTGAAACACTTGCGGATCCATGAGTAATCAATGATTGCGGAAGTAGTACAGAAATCCAGATATTCGAAATCAAACACATTGATTTCAATTTTAGTGAAATCGCCAGATCTATTTCAATTTAAGCGAACGCCGGACGAAATGAGATCAAATTGAGCAACGAATAGCTGAACTCAAACGCTCTGATACCATGAGAAGTTCAGCATGATCAAAATTGAACAGAATTTGAAAATCAGTTTCATTGATTTGATGTACAGATTTACAGAATTGATTAAGTTACCACTGAAATGGTTATGAGCCCTAATATAACAGCTCAACCGTCACTAACAACCTAACTATGAAAAATACAAGAACAGACCCTATTCTACAAACTATTTACAAATTAACCCTTGAACTTGTAGTTGACTTTATTTGACTTGTTTTTAACTTTTCTATATCATTTTCATCATTTTCTGACTGTAAACCTAAATAAGACCGATCAATGTTGTTTCTCATTAATGTCAATTAACATTTGTTTCTGTCATTAGCTACATTCGCTGTAAGTTATTCGTATATATACATATACATACATATGTCTCGTTAGATGATTCTATTGTTAATTTATTTCGTTTATGAGATATTTGTACTTAAATAACTCTTAGAAATTTTGTTGATTCCAATCTCTGCATAATTGGTTTACATTGTAATTTTTTCCCCCTTGATGTTGTTTCGAAACAGTAATTTGAAATTTTTATTTGAATGATAATGAAATGCTAGCTAGCTTATCGATTTGTGTTTGTTGTAGATAATTGATACACGATCCTGTTGTATAGTTTGTGTGATATCGAGTGGTGTTTATTATTTCAAATTGTTATGGTGCATATATGTGCGAATCATGACCTAGGAGGGCCGGCCTATATATATCACTATATCAGGTATCATCTGATTAACCTAATTATTATACCTACGATTACGTATTGATAATTTTAACGATTTAGGTGTGTGCCTTTAAAAATGATATAATTGTTGGGCCTTTTGTTAAGGTTACCCTTTCCATCGCAAGAGCATATGGAGCAGGTTTGTTAATTTTTTTGTTCATGTTAATGAAAGAAAGAATGTAGTATCCTTCAAAAATGATATAATTGTTTGCTAATATTGGCATTATTTGTGAACCGAACAATTCGAGATCTCCATTCATTTTCAGCCTTAAGAAGTGTCTCAATATTAACATATATGCTTAGTATTTACATATATGGGTGCTTGAGAAATTTCACAAATGTATTTTTTAACTTTTTAATGCAGTGTTAGTGGGACCATCTTAAGCATGGGAAATTATGAAGCTTTCAAATGGCTTCATTACTGTCGTTGTTGCCTTCACCATTGTTGTCGCCACCTTCATTGTCGTCGCTGTTGTCATTGTTGTCACCTTGGCCTGTGAAACATAAACATGGCAAAACTCCAGTCGTTGGCATCTTCGGTATCTTACTCAATAGGCTTGGATTTACCCCCAGTCAATTTTTACGCAATTGCGTCTCATTATCTCAAACAGTTAACTCTTCCAGTTGAGATTATTCTCCCTCACGTATGTCTAATATACAAGTGGTGTATTTGACCAGATTTTTCTTTGGTTATCTGCAAATGAATCGAGGCTTTTCACATGTTTGTATGTATTGTTGATACTTATAGTATTGATTAGCCTCGATTCATTTATAGATAACCAAAGATGTGGTGGCATACACCACTCATTCTGTTAAAATATTAGTGCAATCTAATTAAATGGATTCTACTGTCACAAGATATATCTTGTCGAGATTTTGCATATCTCTTATATATCTTGTATTTAATTTAATATAGAGATTGTCCATATCTCTTTTATTAAAGCTAGTTTATCATTTACTCTTGTAATGTCGTATAAATACTAGAGAAATTATCATGGTGAAAGAATAAGAAAATTTAACCCAATACATGTCTAGTTTTCAATTGTTTCATACGTGTTTGTTTACTTAACTTTCATTCTAGCAAGTTATTTATTATTTTATGGTATCAAGAGCTTGGTTATAAACTTGGTTATAAGTTTAGTCCTAAGTTAAACTTTGGTTGCAATTACTCAAAGTGTAAACTAGTTTCTTGCTAATCATAAATGGAAGTCTCAAATGTAAACAATGGAGGTATGTTCAATGGTATGGAAAGACTTGTAAGCAACAACTACAAGTATTGAAAGATGTGTATGGAAGCTTATCTTCAAGGTCAAGACCTATGGGAACTTGTGGCCGGAAGTGATTCCATAATTCCCGTAGAAACTCTTGAGCAAGGCGAGTCACGAAGAAAATGGAAGATCAAGTGTGGGAAGGCTCTCTTTGCGTTGAGGACATCAATTAGCAAAGAGTTCATAGAACACGTTCGTGATCTTAACTCGCCAAAGGATGTTTGTGATACTCTTGAGAAACTCTTTACCAAGAAGAATACCGCACGGTTGCAATTCTTGAAAAATGAGTTAGCAATCTCAAGACAAGAAGGTATGCCAGTTTCTGAATATTTCTTACGAGTCAAAACTCTCTGTTCTGAAATTTCAGAGATTGATACAAACGAGAAAATCAGTGAATATCGGTTGCGAAGATATTTAATTCGCGGTTTGAAGAAAGAGTACGTTCCGTTCATAACCTCTATTCAGGGGTGGGCTACTCAACCTTCGGTTGAAGAATTGGATAATTTACTCTCTAATCAAGAAGCTTTGGCCAAGCAAATGGTCAAAGGATTTGAAAATGATGCGGTATTGTTTTCAAAAGGGAAGAACTTCAAGAAAGGTTCTTCTAGCAAAGAAAAAGAAGAAGAGCAAACTAGTTACAAAAGTAACTATGAGAAGAAACCTCCCACATGTTACAAGTGCGGGAAGGTTGGTCACATCAAAAGATATTGTCGTTCTAAAGTCACAAAAGCAAACGTGGCTTGTTCAAGCAACGATGATGACGAAGTCAAATGGGAGCAATGTTTTACCATTGATACGGTTATTAAGAAGAATCAATGGATTATTGATTCGGGTTGCTCTCATCATGTGACCGGTGATGGAACTCTTCTTCATGACGTTAGAGATCACAATCAAAATCGAGTTGTAATCAAGGTCAACAACTCAACTCATCGGTTAAAAAGGAAGGTTATGCTATTCTTGACGTTAATAATAATACTTTTACTTTGGAAGATGTTTATCTTGTTCCTAAATTGACCAAGAATCTAGTTTCGGTACCTCAAATTACCGAATCTGGAAAACATGTTCTTTTTGGTCCAACGGATGTGAAAGTCCTTAAGAATGTCAAGGAGATTGTGGGTGATGTTCTTTTCATGGGAGAAAAGAAAGGTTCTTTGTTTGTGTTATCCGCAGGTGAGGCTTATGTGAAGAAAACAAGTCAAACCGACAACGGAGCTATTTGGCATGCTAGACTAGGCCATGTGGGATATCAAATGTTGCAAAAGATATTCTCACATAAGCTAGTTGATGGAATTCCTCAATTAAAGAATGTTGGTGAAGAAGTAATATGCCAAGGATGTCAATATGGAAAGTCACACCGACTTCCATATAAAAAGTCAACAAATCAAAAACAAGGTTTGCTTGACTTAATTCATACAGACTTGATGGGGCCAACAAAAACACCAAGTTATAGCAGTCATCGCTATGTAATGGTGTTAATTGATGATTATTCTCAGTTTACTTGGGTGAAATTCCTAAAGGAGAAAAGTGAAGACTTATCAAAGTTCATAGAGTTCAAAGAAGCAGTAGAATCAGAATTTGGGAGAAAGGTAAAAGCTCTTAGAAATGATAATGGTGGAGAATTCATGTCAAATGATTTCTTTACTTATTGTAAAACAAATTGTATTTCTCGACAAATGACTTGTCCAGATACTCCACAACAAAATGGAGTTTCAGAAAGAAAGATTGCTTACCTTGTTTCAATATGCTTATCTTGGTTACATGATAAAGGGTTGCCTAGGGAGCTATGGGCAAAAGCACTTGAATGTGCTTGTCATGTGTCTAATCGGTTACCATCATGGCCAGGTACACAAAAATCATCTTTTGAGCTAGCTTATGGCCAAAAGCCAAATGTAAGCTATTTTAGGGTATTTGGTTCTATTTGTTATGTTCATGTTCTAAAAGCTAACAGAACCAAACTTGACCCCAAAGCTCTAAAGTGTATTTTTATTGGTTATGATTCTCACAGGAAAGGTTGGAGGTGTATGGATCAAGAAACAAAGAATTTTACCACTTCAAGAGATGTGGTATTTAATGAAGTGTCTTCTCAATTTTCTGAATCAAGCAAAAATGGTGCAGAAAATAGTGATTACAAATTTATGTTTCCTAGCTTCGACACTCAAGAAGAAAGTGAGAATGATGGTGTTTCTCAAACTCAAGAAGAGACACCTAGTGAAGAAATACCAACTCAAGTTAGAAGGTCAACAAGAGAAAAGAGACAACCAAGACATCTAAGTGACTATGAGGTGAACACAGTCACAACTTGTTTCTTTTCACGTGGCTTAACCGAAGAACCAACATGTTATGAAGAGGCTAAACATTCTCCGGATTGGAGAAAAGCAATGCAAGAGGAGATTGATGCATTGGAAAAGAATGAAACTTGGGAGCTTGTCAAGAAATAGGAAGCATGTAAACCGGTTACTTGCAAATGGGTCTAACGTTTGAAGAAGAACTCGGATGGAACCATTAATAGGTTCAAGGCTCGATTTTTGGCTCGTGGCTTTTGTCAAAGTTATGGGCTTGATTATGAGGAAACTTTTAGCCCCGTGGCTAAAATGGTAACGGTGAGAACAATAATCTCACTAGCGGCTTACAAAGGGTGGAAATTGTGGCAACTTGATGTAAAAAATGCTTTTCTATATGGAGAGCTTGATCGCGAGGTGTTCATGGAACAACCTATTGGGTTCATTTCAAATCAATTTCCAGAATATGTGTGCCGGTTAAAGAAAGCTCTTTATGGCTTGAAACAAGCTTCGAGAGCTTGGTATGGTAAGGTTGCACAATACCTTGTCTTTTGTGGTTTTAAGATTTCTGATGCGGATTCTAGTTTGTTTGTAAAGAAAGAATCAGGTTTCCATGTTTTGGTGTTATTATATGTTGATGACATGATTATCACTGGAGGAAACGAGTCAGAAATCTCTCGTTTAAGTGATGATCTTTTGGTTCGTTTTGAAATGAAGAATCTGGGGGAGATTGGATGTTTTTTTGGCTTGGAAGTTGATAAATTAGAAAACGGATACTTTATCTCTCAAAGGGGTTATGCAAGAAATCTCTTGGAATGTTTCAACATGGGGGAGTCAAAGCCTATGACTACTCCAATGGAACCAAACCTCAAAATGAAGAAAGATCAAGGAAAAGAGTTCAAGGATGTGAAGTTGTTCCGACAAATGGTTGGGAGTTTGATCTATCTAACAATCACAAGGCTGGAAATTGCTTACTCGGTTGGCATTATTTCACAATTTATGCAATGTCCACTAATGTTCATCTTGATGCAGCAAAAAGGGTCCTTCGTTATGTGAAAGAATCAATAGGCCATGACTTGTGGTATAAGCAGTGTGATAATGTTTTGTTAAATGGTTTCGTGGATGCAGATTGGATGGGAGACGCAAATGATCGGCATTCAACTTCGGGTTACTATTTTAACATGGGTTTCGCTGTTATTTCATGGTGTAGCAAGAAGCAAGATGTTGTTGCTTTGTCTAGCACGGAATCGGAATACATAGCTGCAACAATGGAGGCTCAAGAATGTACTTGGTTAAGAAAATTGATTGGTGACATACTTGAAAGAGTAGATTATGTTGTCAAATTGAAATGTGACAACGAAAGTGCAATCAAGCTTGCTTCGAATCCTGTGTTTCATGCCCGTACTAAGCATATAAAAATGAGATATGATTTTATTCATGAAAAGGTTCTTAGCGGGGAAATCGAGCTAGCAAACGTAAGGACAAATGCTCAAGTAGCCGACATCTTTACTAAAGCTCTAATGAAAACCAAGTTCATGGAATTTTGAGAAACGTTGGGGATTATTGATCGAGAGTTTGCACTAAGGGGGAGTGTTAAAATATTAGTGCAATCTAATTAAATGGATTCTATTGTCACAAGATATATCTTGTAGATATTGTGCATATCTCTTATATATCTTGTATTTAATTTAATATTGAGATTGTCCATATCTCTTTTATTAAAGCTAGTTTGTCATTTACTCTTGTAATGTAGTATAAATACTAGAGAAATTATCATGGTGAAAGAGTAAGAAAATTTAACCCAATACATGTCTAGTTTTCAATTGTTTCATACATGTTTGTTTACTTAACTTTCATTCTAGCAAGTTATTTATTATTTTACATTCGACATGCCTGAGGGAGAATAGGCTCAACTGGAAGAGATAATAGTTTGAAATAACTAGATGCAATGGTGTAAAAATTTACTGGAGGTAACTCTAAGCCTATTGAGTAAGCAAATGGAGCTGTCAACGACTCGAGGTTTTGTACTGAGATTGCTTGAATGGGTTAGCATGGGAGTTAATTGGGTGTTGAACATGGCAAAATATGTAGAAGATGTTGAGAAAAGCTACACTGAATTATAGCAAACTGCTAGTAATAATTGAAATAACGACAATAATAGGACACCAAGATTTAACGCGGAAAACCCCAATAGGGTAAAAACCACGGGAAAGGAAAGAAACGTTTCACTAATAAGAAAAATAGGAATTACACTTTCTCTCTAATTACAAGGATAAGTTCCAATCTTTATATCTCTTGTAATTAGGAGATTAACACAAACTCTCTATTTAATTCTTTTAGTACATAAGATTGAAGAAGTATTTTTGGGATGCAAAGAATGAACTACATGATACATCTTTTTATAGTACATGAATAAGGGAGTTGGTGAGGAAGCAAAGTCTTCAACGGAGTATTATGGTTGCCAAATTCAACTTTGTGCACCAACCAAATGCCAGTTAGCACCAACCAATTACCAACCCAATTATTATTTAATATTCACAATATTGCATAAAACACATGTGGTATTTGACCACATATACCTACCAACCATTCAACACCAACCATTCAATATTTCAACAATCTCCCATTTGAAGATTTGATTAAAGCCCAATAAATCTTCACACGATAATCCTTCCTTGCCAATGATGTTGCTTACATCTCTGCTAGACCGCATGAGGAACGGCACCAAACAAACTTGTCACGGTTGATTGACTTTGTTAGAAAATCAGCCACATTATTATCAGTATGAATTTTCTGCACATCCACGGTTCCTTCTTCCACTTTCTCACGAACGAAGTGATACTAAACTCGTATATGCTTTGTCTTTGAATGAAATGTCAGATTTCTTGCAAGACGCAAGGCACTCTGGTTGTCACAAAATAGAGTGATATTCTTTTGTTTGTGCCCGAGTTCCTCCAACAACATCTTTAACCATATTGCCTCTTTAGTAGCTTGAGTAGCTGTTACATATTCTGCCTCTGTTGTTGACGTCACCACAACTGATTGCAGTTTTGAAACCCAGCTTACTATTCCACCACAAAGTGTGAAAACATATGCAGTGGTAGATTTACTTTTATTGATATCACCTGCATAATCTGAATCAACATACCCTTTGACAATAAATTTCGGTTCCCCATAACATAATGCAACATCTAAGGTTCCCTTGATATATTTAAGGATCCTCTTTACCGCATTCCAATGCTCTTTACCAGGATTCACCATGTACCGACTAACTACTCCCGCTGCATGTGCAATGTCTGGTCATGTACATATCATCGCGAACATTAAACTTCCCACTGCTGATGCATACGGTACGCGAGACATCTCTTTCCTCTCGTATTCACTGCTAGGACACATAACGGAGGATAACTTGAGATTGGTAGGAAGTGGGGTTGAGATTGGCTTACTATCTTGCATATTGAAGCGCTGCAAGACTTTCTTCAAATAATTCTTTTGAGAAAGCCAAATCTTCCTATTATCTCTGTCTCGGTGAATTTGCAACCCTAGAATCTTGTTTGCGGCACCTAAGTCTTTCATTTCAAACTCCCTAGCCAATTGAGCCTTCAGCTTATTAATACGATCTTTGTTGGGGCCTGCAACCAACATGTCGTCTACATATAACAGCAAAATAACAAAATCATTGTCCCCAAACCTCTTAAAATATGCACAAGGGTCTGCATAAAGTCTGTTATATTCAAGGCTCATTATGAAAGAATCAAATCTCTTGTACCAGCATCTCGGCGCCTGTTTGAGACCATACAGAGATTTCTTTAACCTGCAAACCAAGTTCTTTTTTCCTTGTAGTTCAAAACCTTCTGGTTGTAGCATATAAATTTCTTCTTCAAGATTTCCATGAAGAAATGCAGTTTTCACATCTAGCTGCTCTAGATGCAAATCAAATGTAGCACACATTGCTAGAACTACTCGAATTGTCATAAGTCGAACCACAGGAGAAAATATTTCATTAAAGTCTGTACCTTCTTTCTGAGCATATTCTTTAACCACCAGTCTTGCACGATACCGCTCCACTTGATCATCGCCATTTCGCTTGATCTTATACACCCATTTATTTCCAATATGTTTTCTACCTTTCGGCAATGGCACAAGTTTCCATGTTTTATTTTTATGAAGAGCTTCAATTTCTTCCTGCATAGCTGTCATCCACTGAGATGCATCTGAATGATTTAGTGTCTCGCGAAGAGTTGTTAGCTCTCCTTCCTCTGTTAGAAGACAATATGCAACATTGCTTTCCATAATATAATCTGAGTGCCACCCTGGACGTTTTTGTTCCCGATTAGAAATACGAGTCGCTGAAGCTTCATCAACGACTACTTGATTTTCATCGTCCTCTGGTACTGCTTCAGAAGAATCTTTATGAAATTCATTTCCAACCTGTATCGGTGTAGTTTCTTTTGAAGTGCTAACATCTTCAAGATCTTTGTCTTCCGTAAAGACAACATCTCTGCTGATGACTACTTTGTGGGCCGTGGGGTCCTATAAACGATACCCCTTAACTCCATTAGCATACCCCAAGAACAAACACTTTCTGGACTTCGGATCCAACTTTGTCGTTTCTTGAGAATTGTACATTACATACACAGGACTTCCAAATACATGAAGGTCAGAATAATTAACTGGTTTTACAGTCCACATTTTCATCGGCGATTTCAACTCAATTGTAGTTGATGGTGACCGATTTATCACATAACAGGCAGTACTTACTGCTTCTGCCCAGAATGATTTTCCCAAGCTTGTAGTTGCCAACATCGCCCTTGTTCTATCTAACAAGGTTCTGTTCATCCGCTCTGCCACTCCATTTTATTGAGGAGTGTATGCCGTCGTGAACTGCCTTTTGATACCTTCTTGTTTGCAGAACTTATCAAATTGATGACCAGTGTACTCTCCTCCATTATCTTTCCTCAAACACTTGATTTTTTTACCAGATTCAAGTTCAACCCACGCTTTGTAAACTTTGAAAGCTTCAAACACATCTGCTTTCTTCTTGATTGGGTACACCCAACATCTCCTAGTGTAATCATCAATAAATGATACAAAATACTTTGCTCCTCCTAGGGATTGAACTGGTGCTTGCCACACATCAGAGTGAACCAATTCTAGAACCAATTTACTTCTAGAATTTGATGTGTTAAACTTCAGGCGATGCTGCTTGCTGATTACACAATGCTCACAGAAAGGTAGCGATACCTTTGTAAGACCAGGAATAAGATTTCTTTCAACAAGAATCTTCATACCTTGTTCAGACATGTGTCCAAGCTTTTGATGTCATGTTATAGCAGCTTTATCACTTGAACTATTTGAAGCAACGAATGCTTCCGATTCCTGTACCGTCTCGCCTTTCAGAATGTATAAATTAGCACCCACCTTTTCTCCTTTCATAAGTACAACCGCGCATTTCTTGATTATCATGATCTTCTCATGTATCACTATCTTACAACCAAGATCATCCAATTGTCCTAAAGACAATAAGTTCTTCTTCAAACCCTCCACGTGTCGTACACCTTGAATAGTACGAACTGTACCATCGTGCATCTTCAGAATGATATCTCCAATTCCAATGATCTTTAGTTCATGATCATTGCAACTATATACAGATCCTCCTGAGATACGTTCATATTGTTTAAACCATTCTCTTCGAGGGGTCATGTGAAAAGTAGCTCCCGAGTCAAATAACCAGACATCAACAAATGTCTTTCTGCCTTCATTTGCTACCACTGCCTCACTAACCAAAGATGTCCCATCATCTGAAGTGCTTGCAATATTTCCTTGAGGATTTGAGTTATTTAAACTTCGACAATCCTTCTTCAGGTGACCTTTCTTGCCACAATTGTAGCATGTATAGGTCTTCTTCTTTTTAGATGGTTTACCATGATTGTGACTCCCACTTGGGCCACGTTCCGTTGATCTCCCTCCTGACACCACCAAGGCCTCCACTTGTCGTGAATCGGCCTGTTTGTCCTCCTTGTTATTGCGCCGATTTTCTTCTTCTAGAATAGCAGCCGCAACTTCATCATAGACTAGATACTCCGAGAGAACATTATTGATTAAGTTAATGAGTTGATCATACGAGTCAGGTAGACTCTGAAGTAAAAGTTCAGCACGTTCTTTTGGCTCTATATTGCAACTTAATGAAGCGAGTTGAGAAAATAGAGTATTCAAAGAATTAATGTGCTCATTAACTGAAGTAGATTCATTCATGCGTAGCGCATAAAGTTTCCTCTTAAGGTGTAGTGACCCGAACTTTTCCATGTTTATATATATATATATTAAATGAAATTGTTATTTACATGATTAAGTGTTTCCAACATGTTACGCAATCAAACTTGTTAAGACTTGATTAATTGAAAGAGATTTCATATAAACAATTAACCACCCAAGTTGACCGGTGATTCACGAACGTTAAAACTTGTAAAAACTATACGATGACATATATATGGTTATATATATAGTTAACATGATTTTATTATAAGTATGTATCTCATTAGGTATTTTAACAATGAGTTATATACATAAAAATGAGACTATTAATTTAAGAAACTCGAAAACGATATATATAACGATTATCATTATAACAACGTCTTACTAGGTACATATGAATCATATTAAGATATTGATACACTTGGTTAATTATGTTAAATGATAAGTAAATATATTATTAAGTGTATTAACAATGAAATACATATGTAAAAATAAGACTACTAACTTAATGATTTCGAAACGAGACATATATGTAACGATTATCGTTGTAACGGCATTTAACTGTTTATATATCATAATAAGATATATTATATATCATAATATCATGATAATATAACAATTTAACATCTCATTTGTTATAATAAACAATGGGTTAACAACATTCAACAAGATCGTTAACCTAAAGGTTTCAAAACAACATTTACATGTAACGACTAACGATGACTTAACGACTCAGTTAAAATGTATATACATGTAGTGTTTTAATATGTATTCATACACTTTGAAAGACTTCAAGACACTTATCAAAATACTTCTACTTAACAAAAATGCTTACAATTACATCCTCGTTCAGTTTCATCAACAATTCTACTCGTATGCACCCGTATTCGTACTCGTACAATACACAGCTTTTAGATGTATGTACTATTGGTATATACACTCCAATGATCAGCTCTTAGCAGCCCATGTGAGTCACCTAACACATGTGAGAACCATCATTTGGCAACTAGCATGAAATATCTCATAAAATTACAAAAATATGAGTAATCATTCATGACTTATTTACATGAAAACAAAATTACATATCCTTTATATCTAATCCATAAACCAACGACCAAAAACACCTACAAACACTTTCATTCTTCAATTTTCTTCATCTAATTGATCTCTCTCAAGTTCTATCTTCATGTTCTAAGTGTTCTTCATAAATTCCAAAAGTTCTAGTTTCATAAAATCAAGAATACTTCCAAGATTGCAAGTTTACTTCCAAGTTTTCTAAATCTATTCCAAGTAATCATCCAAGATCAAGAAACCTTTGTTACTTACAGTAGGTTATCTTTCTAATACAAGGTAATAATCATATTCAAACTTTAATTCAATTTCTATAACTATAACAATCTTATTTCGAGTGGAAATCTTACTTGAAATTGTTTTCGTGTCATGATTCTGCTTCAAGAACTTTCAAGCCATCCAAGGATCCTTTGAAGCTAGATCTATTTTTCTCATTTCCAGTAGGATTATCCAAGGAACTTGAGGTAGTAATGATGTTCATAACATTATTCGATTCATACATATAAAGCTATCTTATTCGAAGGTTTAAACTTGTAATCACTAGAACATAGTTTAGTTAATTCTAAACTTGTTCGCAAATAAAAGTTAATCCTTCTAACTTGACTTTTAAAATCAACTAAATACATGTTCTATATCTATATGATATGATAACTTAATGATTTAAAACCTGGAAACACGAAAAACACCGTAAAACCGGATTTACGCCATCGTAGTAACACCGCGGGCTGTTTTGGGTTAGTTAATTAAAAACTATGATAAACTTTGATTTAAAAGTTGTTATTCTGGGAAAATGATTTTTATTATGAACATGAAACTAAATCCAAAAATTATGGTTAAACTCAAAGTGAAAGTATATTTTCTAAAATGGTCATCTAGACGTCGTTCTTTCGACTGAAATGACTACCTTTACAAAAATGACTTGTAACTTATTTTTCCAACTATAAACCTATACTTTTTCTGTTTATATTCATAAAATATATTTCAATATGAAACCATAGCAATTTTATTCACTCAAAACAGATTTAAAATGAAGAAGTTATGGGTAAAACAAGATTGGATAATTTTTCTCATTTTAGCTACGTGAAAATTGGTAACAAATCTATTCCAACCATAACTTAATCAACTTGTATTGTATATTATGTAATCTACAATGTTTTGACCTATCATGTCGACACATCTATATATATTTCGGAACAACCATAGACACTCTATATGTGAATGTTGGAGTCAGCTATACAGGGTTGAGGTTGATTCCAAAATATATATAGTTTGAGTTGTGATCAATACTGAGATACGTATACACTGGGTCATGGATTGATTCAAGATAATATTTATCGATTTATTTCTGTACATCTAACTGTGGACAACTAGTTGTAGGTTACTAACGAGGACAGCTGACTTAATAAACTTAAAACATCAAAATATATTAAAAGTGTTGTAAATATATTTTGAACATACTTTGATATATATGTATATATTGTTATAGGTTCGTGAATCAACCAGTGGCCAAGTCTTACTTCCCGACGAAGTAAAAATCTGTGAAAGTGAGTTATAGTCCCACTTTTAAAATCTAATATTTTTGGGATGAGAATACATGCATGTTTTATAAATGATTTACAAAATAGACACAAGTACGTGAAACTACATTCTATGGTTGAATTATCGAAATCGAATATGGCCCTTTTTATTAAGTCTGGTAATCTAAGAATTAGGGAACAGACACCCTAATTGACGCGAATCCTAAAGATAGATCTATTGGGCCTAACAAACCCCATCCAAAGTACCGAATACTTTAGTACTTCGAAATTTATATCATATCCGAAGGGTGTCCCGGAATGATGGGATATTCTTATATATGCATCTTGTTAATGTCGGTTACCAGGTGTTCACCATATGAATGATTTTTATCTCTATGTATGGGGTGTATATTGAAATATGAAATCTTGTGGTCTATTGGTACGATTTGATATATATAGGTTAAACCTATAACTCACCAACATTTTTGTTGACGTTTAAAGCATGTTTATTCTCAGGTTATTATTAAGAGCTTCCGCTGTCGCATACTTAAATAAGGACAAGATTTGGAGTCCATGCTTGTATGATATTGTGTAAAAACTGCATTCAAGAAACTTATTTCGTTGTAACATATTTGTATTGTAAACCATTATGTAATAGTCGTGTATAAACATGATATTTTAGATTATCATTATTTGATAATCTACGTAAAGCTTTTTAAACCTTTATTGATGAAATAAAGGTTATGGTTTGTTTTAAAATGAATGCAGTCTTTGAAAAACGTCTCATATAGAGGTCAAAACCTCGCATCGAAATCAATTAATATGGAACGTTTTTAATCAATAAGAACGGGACATTTCAGTTGGTATCCGAGCGTTGGTCTTAGAGAACCAGAAAATTTGCATTAGTGTGTCTTATCGAGTTTGTTAGGATGCATTAGTGAGTCTGGACTTCGACCGTGTTTTCTTTAAAAATGATTGCTTAACATTTTTGTTGGAAACTATATATTATTAACATGTATATATTATGTGATATATTAATCTCTTAACATGTTTGATATTGTGTGATAGATGTCTACCTCTAGCACAAATCCCATTGACTCACCTAATAATAACGAAGAGTCGAATATATATTGGACTGATTCACAAGTTCCCGAAGAAGAACCGGAAGAAGAATCAGAACCGGAAGAAGAATCAGAACCGGAAGAGGAGGAACCGGAGGAGGAAATAGAACCGGTGGGGGAAATAATAAAACGGTTAAGTAAAAGAAAATCCTCAACCAACCGACCAAGGTTAATTATGGTCAATGTTGTTTCCGCCAAGGAAGCAAAATATTGGGAGGATTACCAATTCTCCGATGAATCGGATTCCGACGAGAATTCCGATGATGTTATAGAAATTACCCCAACTGAATTTAAAAAGGCAAAAGAAAATAATAAGGGAAAGAGCATAAAAATAGAGAAATCTAATTCCAACCCCGATGAACTTTATATGTATCGTCAACCCCCGAAGCCCTTAAGTTGTAACAATGACCCGAGAACCTCTAAACCACCAGGTTTTTCTAAACCGTTGTGGAAAACGATAGCCCGTATTAGGGGAACATCATATATCCCTAGAAACTTGGCAAAACGAACCAAAACCGAAGAAGAAGAAACGAGCGAGTCGGAATAAGATAGTTGTATTCGTGTGGTGTAATATATGTAATATAGTGTGCTTATGCTTTATGATATATGTAAAAATTGCTTGTATTAATAAGTATTTTTTTTATTATGAATCTAACTCTTGTCTATTTTACAGTATAAAAACACAAAATGGATAGACAACCCAATATTTTAAGAGACCTACCCGGAGACATGATTGATGAAATCTTGTCTAGAGTCGGTCAGAATTCCTCGGCACAACTATTTAAGGCGAGATCAGTTTGTAAGACATTCGAAGAACGTTCCAAGAATTCCTTGGTTTATAAAAGGCTTTCGTTTGAAAGATGAGGGATATCACATTGGGAAACCCATAAGTTACGATGTGTTTACTTTGACGCATATATTGCGGGGAACCCAAATGCTATTTTACGCAACGGGTTAAGAAATTATTTTGACTCAATGTATCCGAATATAAGACTTCATGATTTAGAAAAAGCGGCTAACATGCAACATAAAGAAGCATGCTATGCTTACGGGTTAGTAATGTTCGCTTCTCACCAAAGTGAGAACAAGAACATCGGGCTACAACTATTAAACAAAACGTTCCCAAAAGTAACGGAGTCGGTAATTGGGGTAAGAAATGAGATTTTTAGATTGTTACGGGACTGTTAGACATTACGTAACCCTCGTCCCTTTGACGACGTTACAACACGCTGTCTTATCAACGGCCATAACGGTTATGTTCCACAAGACCAAGGATGGGAAGTAGTCATAGTAAAACCAGAATGCATGACTTGTTTCTGGACGTATGAATTACGTGTCTTTATTGCCTTTGCTGAACGACTTGTGTACTAGCTAGAACTATCTTCACAACTATCTTGTATCAAAGTTATTGTGTGCTATATTTCATGCTTTATGTAAAATAAGCGGTATTGTAAGTTTGTAAAATATTGTATAAAAGTTTGAACGCGAAATATTATTATAATCAGTTTTTCATATAGAATTGTAGTAGTTGAATTGTATATTAGCTACTAAGTATGAACTTAACGGGTAGGTACTACCCGAATTTAAACTTATAAAACGCTAATATGAAGAAAAAGCTTTTATAAATGAGTTCATATTATGCTACGAAATACTATTAACTACTCTTAATATTCTGTATGATTAACTTGTTCCATTTATCTATTTTGAAGGAAATGGCACCGACTACTCGACACACCGTGAATATGAATGAAGAGGAATTCCGTACTTTTCTAGCTTCAAACATAGCCGCAGTAAAGGCTGCGCTACATACCAACAATAACCTTAGATCTAGCAGTACAGGAAATCGTGTAGGATGCTGATGTTTCGCGAAGTGTATATAAAATACTATTAAATTTTACAAGGAAATACTTATTAAATACGATACAATTTTACACAAGATATTTATTTATTTATAGAATGGATATACTTAAACCTTGCTACAACACTTATAGGCAGTGTACCTAATCGTACAGTAGTGTAGTTTTTAGTAAGTCCGGTTCGTTCCACGGGGAATCTTTTTAAACAAAGCTTAACGCTATATTAGTTTACTTTTATAAAAATACAAATATATATATATATATATATATATAAGTAATATTATTATTATAAAGGGGGGTTTTTACCGTTTAATGACCGGTTTGTCGATTTTAAAACTTTAGTCGCAGTTAAAACCAAATAAATACAAGACTTTAAATTAAAGCATAAAGTAAATAACGATAATGTAATTGCGAATAATAAAAGTGCGATAAAATAAACTTGCGATAATTAAAAAGTACGATAATTAAAAATGAAATTAAATACAATAACAATAAAAATGCGATAACTAGAAGTGTAATTAAATATAAAATAAAGGAAATTAAATATGAAATAAAAGAATTATGCTTATTTAAACTTCCGTAATCATGATGTTTGACGTGTTGATTTTAGTTTTATGCCCATGGGTTAATTGTCCTTTGTCCTGGATTTTTTAATATGTCCGTCTGGTTTTTGTCCATAACAGTCCATCAGTCATAAATATAAAGTGCGAGTGTCCTCGTCAAATTATTCTTATACCCGAAGTTAAATATTCCAACTAATTGGGGACTTAAACTGTAACAAGATTTTAATACTTTGTTTAATAATTACACCAGGATGTCGACTGAGTGTAACCCAAGGTTTTAATATTTTGTTATCAATTATACCAAGTGTCCTTGTACATAATTTCACCCCTGTTTTAATTATTCTAGTGGTTATTAATCCATTCCCGTGTCCGGTTAAATGAACGATTATTCGTACATATAAATACTCCGCCCATCGTGTCCGATTGAGTGTATATGGTAATTTATAGGGACACCCAATTGTAAATCTTTATATTAACATTAACAAACTATCATTTAGTTAAACAAATATAAAGCCCATTAATAGCCCATAGTCTAATTTCCACAAGTGTCGTTCTTTTGTCCAAACCCCAATTATGGTACAAAGCCCAATTACCCAATTTTAGTAATTAGCCCAACATCATGATTACTTCGTTTTAAATAAGCATAATAATAACTTAGCTACGAGACATTAATGTAAAAAGGTTGAACATAACTTACAATGATTAAAAATAGCGTAGCGTTACACGGACAGAATTTCGACTTACACCCTTACAACATTCGCTAACATACCCTTATTATTAGAATTATAATTAAAATTAAAATATAAATATATATATATATATATATATATATATATATATATATATATATATATATATATATATATATATATATATATATATATTTTTTTTACGTATGAATGAGGAGAAGAAGAAAAAGATGATAAAAAATGCTCAGAATTCGGTTGGCTTTATAGGCAGTTTCTCATTTTGGGGGTCCGAGACTCGCGGCCAATTTTGCCTTCAAACTCCGCGAGTCGCGGAGTTTGAAATTACAGCTCAGAGGAGTTTGGCTCTTTGTTTACCGACGGTTTTAAATAAATATAATATATTAAATAATTATAAGAATTATTTAAATATTATATTATATTTATGTGCATAGTTAACTTGTAATTTTTAGTCCGTTGCGTCGAGCGTTGAGAGTTGACTCTGGTCCCGGTTCTGGATTTTCGAACGTCCTTGCATACAATTTTATATTTTGTACTTTGCGTTTTGAATCTTGTACTCTTGTAATTTCGAGACATTTCTTATCAATAATTGGAACCTCTTTGATTGTCTTTTGTACTTTTGAGCTTTTTGGTCGTTTGCGTCTTCAATTCGTCGAATCTGTCTTTTGTCTTCACCTTTTATTATTTAAACGAATATCCCAGAAAACTATTGAACTAAGACTGCCAATGCTTCTATTGAACTAAGACTTCCCAGAAAACATGGAATTGTGAAACTTCCTGGATCAGATAGTTTTTCTGGTATCTTATTCAACAGCACTGCTGAACAATTAGCATTCATAGTAACAGCAGAGAGTTCTTCCATTTTCTTTCTATTTGAAATTAGATCTTTCAAGAATTTAGCATATCTAGGCATTCCTGAAATCACATCAATGAAAGGAAGATTTACATTTATCTGTTTAAACATATCTAAAAATTTGGATTGCTCGGCTTCAAGTTTCTCTTTCTTCATTTTACTCGGGTAAGGAAGTGGTGGTTGGTATGGTTTAACATAAGGTTTATCCTTAACTGTGTTATCTTCATTAACCTTTTCAACTACCGGTTCTTTTTCCTTATCTTGATCAGGTTGTGGTTCTTGTGGAGTAGGAATAGTTTCATCAGAAGTTACAGGTATTTCAGGTGGTTTAAGTGTTGTACCACTTCTTGTGGTAATGGCTTTAGCTGTTTCATTCCGGGGGTTAGCATTTGTATCACTAGGTAGACTTCCTGGTTTTCTTTCACCTATTAACCTTGCTAGGTTACTCACTTCTTGTTCCAGATTTTAAATAGAAGCTTGTTGATTTCTAAATGCTTGAGCATTTTGTTCATTAGTTTGTTTCTGAGATGTGAAAAACTGCGTTTGAGTTTCAACTAGCGTCGTCATCATATCTTCTTAATTCGGCTTTTTATCATCAGTTTGTTGTGTTGGTTTGTTTTGAAAATTAGGTCTTTGCTGGTTGTAAGTATTATTGGATACTTGTTGATTGCTAGGACCTTGTTGGTTGTTGTATGGAATATTTCTGTTATAATTCTGGTTTTGATTGTAAATCGGTCTTGGCGGTTGATAATTATTCTGATAATTATTTCCAGGCCTTTGGTTTATGTATGAAATATTCTCTCTTTGTTCCATTGTTAATTCAATACTGAGACAATCTTTTGTCAAATGTGGTCCTCCACACTGCTCACAACTAATTCGTATTGAGTGAATATCTTTAGTCATCTTTTCCATTCGTCTCTCCACAGCATCTATCTTTGCGGAAATGGAATCTAAGTTATGGCTAGAATCGGCTCTAGCTGCTTTAGATGATCTAACGATGTCTTTTTCTTGGTGCCACTCATGTGAGTGGGAAGCACTGTTATCAATAATTTTGTAAGCATCAGTTTCGGTTTTCTTCATAATAGAACCACCAGCTGCTATATCTATGTCTTTCCTTGTAGTGATGTCGCATCCTTGGTAGAATATTTGTACTATTTGACAGGTGTCTAAACCATGATGCGGACATCCTCTTAACAACTTTCCATATCTTGTCCACGCCTCATATAGAGTTTCATTTGGTTTCTGTGTGAACGTAACAATTTCTGCTTGAAGTCTTACGGCTTTAGATGCCGGAAAAAATTGTTTAAGAAATTTGTCAACTAAAATGTCCCAGGTATCGATCGCCCCTTCAGGTAACGATTCCAACCAATCTTTGGCTTCTCCCTTTAAAGTCCAGGGAAATAACATGAGATATATCTGTCCATCCTCCACTTCTCGGATTTTAAATAGTGTGCAGATCCTATTAAAGGTACGTAGATGTTCATTTGGATCTTCCTTCGGCGCACCACTAAATTGGCATTGATTAGTCACCATGTGTAGAATTTGTCCTTTGATTTCATAATCTGGCGCATTAATGTCTGGATGAGTAATTGCGTGACCTTGGCCAGTGCGTTTAGCTCTCATTCGGTCTTCCATACTTAAAGGTTCCAGATTCTCCATAATTGAATTTGTTGAATCGGTATCACTAGATGATTCTGATTTAATGGTTCGTTCCTCAACAATCTCTGTTTGAATGATTGGTGGTTCCGGAGGAAAGTTTAATGGTTCAGGATCTACGAACCGTTCCTGAATATTCTCCGGATTCTCAATTGTGAGGTCGGGTTCAAAAAATGGATTATCGGAAATTTGAACTGAAGTACTTGGTCGACTGGATGACGATTCTAAAGAAAAATCAACGGCGGTTATATTTGCTAAATGTCTTGATCTAGTTACAGGTGGTGAACGTACAAAAGGTGGTGATCGTCTTGCTCGGTGCATTCACTGAATATCCTATTAGTTTTTAAAAGGAAAGAAAAATTATAATAAGTTATCCAATTAATAGACTTTTCTGATTTTGCCCACGTTTCGAATAGCCAAAAGATGCAGCAGAGGGGCAGGATTCGTTTGGTCTCAATATAATTTAGGACTGTTTGGCTCCAATAACCCGGTCCACGTACAAATCCAACTATTACTACGAACCAGAAAATTTTGATGTCTATCAATTTAACCACTTAAAATAAATTTTCGTAATTTTAAGAAAACTAGATAAGAAGTAGAATAAAAATCTATGTCCTAAAAACTAGAATAGCGAGAAATAAGAAAGAAAAAGAGTTCGTCGGAAAAGGAAAAATGGTTGAAAAATAAAAGGTGACGGAAAAATTAAAGAAACTTATAAAACTTAAAAGTTTTTGACTAACCTAACCTTATTACTACAACTAACTTAAAATTATAATCGCAAATTGAGATTACTAATTGGAATGATAATTGATACATAGGTAAAAGGTGTCTAAAAATATTAAAGCTTACAAGTAAAATTATATCCCAAATGGAAATAACTTTAAAAGAAACTAAAACTTAAAAAGGCGTCACAAAATTCTAAAGCACCTAAATCTTATTCTAAAGAAAAAGCACTTAAAGAATTCTACGGCAAAGCCTAAAAATCTAGAAGTAAAAAATAACTATGGCAAAAACTAAGTTTAAAACTAAATATGAGCTAAATATACAAATATTACGCTAAAACGATTAAAAAGGGACAAAATATAAAAATATACAAAAAGTTGTAAAAAGTACAATTTTTATAAAAATATTATTTTTATATTATTTATTTAATAAAACTACTAATTTTACAATTTAATTAAACTAATTTAACTAAATAAAACAAATTAAATAAAAAGTAAAACTAATTATAATAAAACTAATAATAATAATAATAATAATTAATTAGGGTTTAAAATAATAATTATTAATAATTACTCGTAATTAATACTGAATTAGGGTTTCTGTCAGCTTCAGAGAAACTCCGCGAGTTGCGGTATTCAAGGCATCAAACCCTGCGAGTCGCGGGGTTCCAGTTTTCAACTGACAGGTTATTTAAATTCAACGCGTTTTTCTTTATTTATTATTTTTTTTATTTTCTGTTTTTAATTTTTTCTGTTTATATAAAAAAAATATGTGTATAATAAAAACTTATAGTTAAAACTTAGATAAAAATAGAATTACTTTATAATTTTATAAATAAAAATCTTAAAACTAGATTTATATATATTTTTTTATATGTTTTTAAATAAAAACAAAATACTTAAATAAAACTTATATAAAAATAAAGAAACTTTATAAAAGTTAAATATTTAACAAAATCTTAAAAATACATAAATTTTTTTTTTATATTAGCGTTGCGCTTCCGGCTTTTAAGAGACTCCCCGGCAGCGGCGCCAAAAATTACTTGATGTTTTAGCAGAGTAGTATATAAAATAGCTTATTTTTACAGAAAATACTATTAAATACGATACAATTTTACACATGATATTTATTTATTTATAGAATGGATATACTTAAACCTTGCTACAACACTTATAGGCAGTGTACCTAATCGTACAGTAGTGTAGTTAGTAAGTCCGGTTCGTTCCACGGGGAATCTTTTTAAACAAAGCTTAACGCTATATTAGTTTACTTTTATAAAAATACAAATATATATATATAAGTAATATTATTATTATAAAGGGGGGTTTTTATCATTTAATGACCGGTTTGTCGATTTTAAAACTTTAGTCGCAGTTAAAACCAAATAAATACAAGACTTTAAATTAAAGCATAAAGTAAATAACGATAATGAAATTGCGAATAATAAAAGTGCGATAAAATAAACTTGCGATAATTAAAAAGTACAATAATTAAAAATGCAATTAAATACAATAACAATAAAAATGCGATAATTAGAAGTGCAATTAAATATAAAATAAAGGAAATTAAATATGAAATAAAAGAATTATGCTTATTTAAACTTCCGTAATCATGATGTTTGACGTGTTGATTTTAGTTTTATGCCCATGGGTTAATTGTCCTTTGTCCTGGATTTTTTAATATGTCCGTCTGGTTTTTGTCCATAACAGTCCATCAGTCATAAATATAAAGTGCGAGTGTCCTCGTCAAATTATTCTTATACCCGAAGTTAAATATTCCAACTAATTGGGGACTTAAACTGTAACAAGATTTTAATACTTTGTTTAATAATTACACCAGGATGTCGACTGAGTGTAACCCAAGGTTTTAATATTTTGTTATCAATTATACCAAGTGTCCTTGTACATAATTTCACCCCTGTTTTAATTATTCTAGTGATTATTAATCCATTCCCGTGTCCGGTTAAATGAACGATTATTCGTACATATAAATACCCCTCCCATCGTGTCCGATTGAGTGTATATGGTAATTTATAGGGACACCCAATTGTAAATCTTTATATTAACATTAACAAACTATCATTTAGTTAAACAAATATAAAGCCCATTAATACCCCTCCCATCACAAGTGTCGTTCTTTTGTCCAAACCCCAATTATGGTACAAAGCCCAATTACCCAATTTTAGTAATTAGCCCAACATCATGATTACTTCGTTTTAAATAAGCATAATAATAATAACTTAGCTACGAGACATTAATGTAAAAAGGTTGAACATAACTTACAATGATTAAAAATAGCGTAGCGTTACACGGACAGAATTTCGACTTACACCCTTACAACATTCGCTAACATACCCTTATTATTAGAATTATAATTAAAATTAAAATATAAATAAATATATATATATATATATATATATATATATATATATATATATATATATATATATATATATATATATATATATATATATATATATATATATATATATATATATATATTTACGTATGAATGAGGAGAAGAAGAAAAAGATGATAAAAAAATGCTCAGAATTCGGTTGGCTTTATAGGCAGTTTCTCATTTTGGGGGTCCGCGACTCGCGGCCAATTTTGCCTTCAAACTCCGCGAGTCGCGGAGTTTGAAATTACAGCTCAGAGGAATTTGGCTCTTTGTTTACCGACGGTTTTAAATAAATATAATATATTAAATAATTATAAGAATTATTTAAATATTATATTATATTTATGTGCATAGTTAACTTGTAATTTTTAGTCCGTTGCGTCGAGCGTTGAGAGTTGACTCTGGTCCCGGTTCCGGATTTTCGAACGTCCTTGCGTACAATTTTATATTTTGTACTTTGCGTTTTGAATCTTGTACTCTTGTAATTTCGAGACGTTTCTTATCAATAATTGGAACCTCTTTGATTGTCTTTTGTACTTTTGAGCTTTTTGGTCGTTTGCATCTTCAATTCGTCGAATCTGTCTTTTGTCTTCACCTTTTATTATTTAAACGAATATCACTTGTAAATAGAACAATTGCAACTAAAAGCTTGTCTTTCTTGAGGAATAATGCTATGAAATATATGTTCGTTTTTAGCATTATCAGATGCACCTACAAAGAATTCACTGCCAGCAAACCTTTGGAATTTGATGGAACCGAAGGACCAATCGGATTGAAATGATGGAACCGAATGACCAATCGGATTGAAACGGTGTACCGAGAAGGTCGAATCGGTGTTTGCCATAAGTAAGTGTACTGAAGAGGACAAAGTGAAGTACGCTACGCATACCTTCACAGGTTCTGCGTTAACATGGTGGAATACCTATCTAGAGCAAGTGGGACAAGATGATGCTTACGCACTACCGTGGTCAGCATTCAAGCACTTGATGAACGAGAAGTACCGTCCTAGAACCGAGGTCAATAAGCTCAAGACAGAACTTAGAGGGTTACAAACCCAAGGATTTGATATTACCACGTACGAAAGACGATTCACAGAATTGTGCCTATTATGTCCGGGAGCGTTCGAGGATGAGGAAGAGAAGATCGACGCGTTTGTGAAAGGATTACCGGAAAGAATCCAAGAAGATATAAGTTCACACGAGCCCGCCTCCATACAACAGGAATGTAGAATGGCTCACAAACTAGTGAACCAGATTGAGGAAAGAATTAAAGAACAGACGGCTGAAGAGGCCAATGTGAAGCAAGTCAAAAGAAAGTGGGAGGAAAACGGTGATAAGAATCACCAATACAACAACAACAGCAGCAATTACAATAATAATCACAACAATTATCCCAACAATCGCAACATCAATCGCAACTACAACAAATAGCCCAACAACAACAACAACAACAACAACAACAACAACAGCAACTACAACAATCATCCTAACAACAATAACAACCGCTACAACAACAACAATCAGAAGCAGCTATGCCAAAGGTGTGAAAATTATCACTCTGGGTTCTGCACCAAATTTTGCAACAAGTGTAAAAGAAATGGTCATAGCGCGGAGAAGTGTGAGGTCTACGGACCAGGGGTTAACAGAACGAAAGGAACAAATGGTGTCGGAATGAGTAATGGCGGAGCAAGTAGTGTCGGAGCAAGTTATGCCAATGTAGTTTGTTATAAATGTGGAAAACCGGGCCACATTATTAGAAATTTCCCGAACCAGGAGAACACAAATGGACAAGGCCGTGGAAGAGTTTTCAATATTAATGCGGCAGAGGCACAGGAAGACCCGGAGCTTGTTACGGGTACGTTTCTTATTGAAAATAAATCTGCTTACGTTTTATTTGATTCGGGTGCGGATAGAAGCTATATGAGTAGAGATTTTTGTGCTAAATTAAGTTGTCCATTGACGCCTTTGGATAGTAAATTTTTACTCGAATTAGCAAATGGTAAATTAATTTCAGCAGATAATATATGTCGGAATCGAGAAATTAAACTTGTTAGCGAATCATTTAAGATTGACTTGATACCAGTAGAGTTAGGGAGTTTTGATGTGATAATCGGTATGGACTGGTTGAAAGAAGTGAAAGCAGAGATCGTTTGTTACAAAAATGAAATTCGCATTATACGAGAAAAAGGAAAACCGTTAATGGTGTACGGAGAAAAGGGCAACACGAAGCTACATCTTATTAGTAATTTGAAGGCACAAAAACTAATAAGAAAAGGTTTCTATGCTGTTCTAGCACACGTCGAGAAAGTACAAACTGAAGAAAAGAGCATCAATGATGTTCCCGTCGCAAAAGAATTTCCAAATGTATTTCCGAAAGAATTACCGGGACTACCTCCACATCGATCTGTTGAATTTCAAATAGATCTTGTACCAGGAGCTGCACCAATAGCTCGTGCTCCTTATAGACTCGCACCCAGCGAGATGAAAGAACTGCAAAGCCAACTGCAAGAACTATTAGAACGTGGTTTCATTCGACCAAGCACATCACCATGGGGAGCTCCTGTTTTATTTGTCAAGAAGAAGGATGGTACATTTAGATTGTGTATTGACTACAGAGAGTTGAACAAACTTACCATCAAAAACCGTTATCCACTACCGAGAATCGACGACTTATTTGATCAACTACAAGGCTCGTCTGTTTATTCAAAGATTGACTTACGTTCCGGGTATCATCAAATGCGGGTGAAAGAAGATGATATTCCAAAGACTGCTTTTAGGACGCGTTATGGTCATTACGAGTTTATGGTTATGCCTTTTGGATTGACTAACGCACCAGCTGTGTTCATGGACCTTATGAACCGAGTGTGTCGACCATACCTTGACAAGTTTGTCATTGTTTTCATTGATGACATACTTATTTACTCAAAGAATGACCAAGAACACGGTGAACATTTGAGAAAGGTGTTAGAAGTATTGAGGAAGGAAGAATTGTACGCTAAGTTTTCAAAGTGTGCATTTTGGTTGGAAGAAGTTCAATTCCTCGGTCACATAGTGAACAAAGAAGGTATTAAGGTGGATCCGGCAAAGATAGAAACTGTTGACAAGTGGGAAACCCCAAAAACTCCAAAGCATATACGTCAATTTTTAGGATTGGCTGGTTACTACAGAAGATTCATCCAAGATTTCTCCAAAATAGTAAAACCCTTGACTGCATTAACACATAAAGGGAAGAAATTTGAATGGAAGGATGAACAAGAGAAGGCATTTCAATTATTGAAGAAAAAGCTAACTACGGCATGATGATTTTGTGATTTATTGTGACGCATCAAAGCAAGGTCTCGGTTGTGTATTAATGCAACGGACGAAGGTGATTGCTTATGCGTCTAGACAATTGAAGATTCACGAGCAAAATTATACGACGCATGATTTGGAATTAGGCGCGGTTGTTTTTGCATTAAAGACTTGGAGGCACTACTTATATGGGGTCAAAAGTATTATATATACCGACCACAAAAGTCTTCAACACATATTTAATCAGAAACAACTGAATATGAGGCAGCGTAGGTGGATTGAATTGTAGAATGATTACGACTTTGAGATTCGTTACCACCCGGGGAAGGCAAATGTGGTAGCCGACGCCTTGAGCAGAAAGGACAGAGAACCCATTCGAGTAAAATCTATGAATATAATGATTCACACTAACCTTACTACTCAAATAAAGGAGGCGCAACAAGGAGTTTTAAAAGAGGGAAATTTAAAGGATGAAATACCCAAAGGATCGGAGAAGCATCTTAATATTCGGGAAGACGGAACCCGGTATAGGGCTGAAAGAATTTGGGTACCAAAATTTGGAGATATGAGAGAAATGGTACTTAGAGAAGCTCATAAAACCAGATACTCAATACCTCCTGGAACGGAGAAGATGTACAAGGATCTTAAGAAACATTTTTGGTGGCCAGGTATGAAAGCCGATATTGCTAAATACGTAGGAGAATGTTTGACGTGTTCTAAGGTCAAAGCTGAGCATCAGAAACCATCAGGTCTACTTCAACAACTCGAAATCCCGGAATGGAAATGGGAAAATATTACCATTGATTTCATCACTAAATTGCCAAGGACTGCAAGTGGTTTTGATACTATTTGGGTAATAGTTGATCGTCTCACCAAATCAGCACACTTCCTGCCAATAAGAGAAGATGACAAGATGGAGAAGTTAGCACGACTGTATTTGAAGGAAGTCATCTCCAGACATGGAATACCAATCTCTATTATCTCTGATAGGGATGGCAGATTTATTTCAAGATTCTGGCAGACATTACAGCAAGCATTGGGAACTCGTCTAGACATGAGTACTGCCTATCATCCACAAACTGATGGGCAGAGCGAAAGGACGATACAAACGCTTGAAGACATGCTACGAGCTTGTGTTATTGATTTCGGAAACAGTTGGGATCGACATCTACCGTTAGCAGAATTTTCCTACAACAACAGCTACCATTCAAGCATTGAGATGGCGCCGTTTGAAGCACTTTATGGTAGAAAGTGCAGGTCTCCGATTTGTTGGAGTGAAGTGGGGGATAGACAGATTATGGGTCCGGAGATAATACAAGAAACTACCGAGAAAATCATCCAAATTCAACAAAGATTGAAAACCGCCCAGAGTCGACAAAAGAGCTACGCGGACAGTAAAAGAAAAGATATAGAGTTTGAAATTAGAGAAATGGTCATTCTTAAGGTTTCACCTTGGAAAGGCGTTGTTCGATTTGGTAAACGGGGGAAACTAAATCCAAGGTACATTGGACCATTCAAGATTATAGATCGTGTCGGACCAGTAGCTTACCAACTGGAGCTACCTCAACAACTCGCGGCTGTACATAACACTTTCCACGTCTCAAATTTGAAGAAATATTTTGCTAAAGAAGATCTCACTATTCCGTTGGACAAAATCCAAATCAATGAAAAACTTCAATTCATTGAAGAACCCGTCGAAATAATGGATCGTGAGGTTAAGAGACTTAAACAAAACAAGATACCGATTGTTAAGGTTCGATGGAATGCTCGTAGAGGACCCGAGTTCACCTAGGAGCGTGAAGATTAGATGAAGAAGAAATACCCGCATTTATTTCCAGAAGATACGTCAACACCTCCAACTGCTTAAAATTTCGGGACGAAATTTATTTAACGGGTAGGTACTGTAGTGACCCGAACTTTTCCATGTTTATATATATATATTAAATGAAATTGTTATTTACATGATTAAATGTTTCCAACATGTTAAGCAATCAAACTTGTTAAGACTTGATTAATTGAAATAGATTTCATATAGACAATTAACCACCCAAGTTGACCGGTGATTCACGAACGTTAAACCTTGTAAAAACTATACGATGACATATATATGGTTATATATATAGTTAACATGATTTTATTATAAGTATGTATCTCATTAGGTATTTTAACAATGAGTTATATACATAAAAATGAGACTATTAATTACATCCTTGTTCAGTTTCATCAACAATTCTACTCGTATGCACCCGTATTCGTACTCGTACAATACACAGCTTTTAGATGTATGTACTATTAGTATATACACTCCAATGATCAGATCTTAGTAGCCCATGTGAGTCACCTAACACATTTGGGAACCATCATTTGGCAACTAGCATGAAATATCTCATAAAATTACCAAAATATGAGTAATCATTCATGACTTATTTACATGAAAACAAAATTACATATCCTTTATATCTAATCCATACACCAACGACCAAAAACACCTACAAACACTTTTATTCTTCAATTTTATTCATCTAATTGATCTCTCTCAAGTTCTATCTTCAAGTTCTAAGTGTTCTTCATAAATTCCAAAAGTTCTAGTTTCATAAAATCAAGAATACTTCCAAGATTGCAAGTTTAATTCCAAGTTTTCTAAATCCATTCCAAGTAATCATCCAAGATCAAGAAACCTTTGTTACTTACAGTAGGTTATCTTTCTAATACAAGGTAATAATCATATTCAAACTTTAATTCAATTTCTATAACTATAACAATCTTATTTCGAGTGGAAATCTTACTTGAAATTGTTTTCGTGGCATGATTCTGCTTCAAGAACTTTCAAGCCATCCAAGGATCCTTTTAAGCTAGATCTATTTTTCTCATTTCCAGTAGGTTTATCCAAGGAACTTGAGGTAGTAATGATGTTCATAACATCATTCGATTCATACATATAAAGCTATCTTATTCGAAGGTTTAAACTTGTAATTACTAGAACATAGTTTAGTTAATTCTAAACTTGTTCGCAAATAAAAGTTAATCCTTCTAACTTGACTTTTAAATTCAACTAAACACATGTTCTATATCTATATGATATGCTAACTTAATGATTTAAAACCTGGAAACACGAAAAACACCGTAAAACCGGATTTACGCCGTCGTAGTAACACCGCGGGCTGTTTTGGGTTAGTTAATTAAAAACTATGATAAAATTTGATTTAAAAGTTGTTATTCTGGGAAAATTATTTTTATTATGAACATGAAACTATATCCAAAAATTATGGTTAAACTCAAAGTGGAACTATATTTTCTAAAATGGTCATCTAGACGTCGTTCTTTCGACTGAAATGACTACCTTTACAAAAACAACTTGTAACTTATTTTTCCGACTATAAACCTATAATTTTTCTGTTTAGATTCATAAAATAGAGTTCAATATGAAACCATAGCAATTTGATTCACTCAAAACGGATTTAAAATGAAGAAGTTATGGGTAAAACAAGATTGGATAATTTTTCTCATTTTAGCTACGTGAAAATTGGTAACAAATCTATTCCAATCATAACTTAATCAACTTGTATTGTATATTATGTAATTTTGAGATACCATAAACACGTATACAATGTTTCGACCTATCATGTCGACACATCTATATATATTTCGGAACAACCATAGACACTCTATATGTGAATGTTGGAGTTAGCTATACAGGGTTGAGGTTGATTCCAAAATATATATAGTTTGAGTTGTGATCAATACTGAGATAAGTATATACTGGGTCGTGGATTGATTCAAGATAATATTTATCGATTTATTTTTGTACATCTAACTGTGGACAACTAGTTGTAGGTTACTAACGAGGACAGCTGACTTAATAAACTTAAAACATCAAAATATATTAAAAGTGTTGTAAATATATTTTGAACATACTTTGATATATATGTATATATTGTTATAGGTTCGTGAATCAACCAGTGGCCAAGTCTTACTTCCCGATGAAGTAAAAATCTGTGAAAGTGAGTTATAGTCCCACTTTTAAAATCTAATATTTTTGGGATGAGAATACATGCAGGTTTTATAAATGATTTACAAAATAGACACAAGTACGTGAAACTACATTCTATGGTTGAATTATCGAAATCGAATATGCCCCTTTTTATTAAGTCTGGTAATCTAAGAATTAGGGAACAGAGACCCTAATTGACGCGAATCCTAAAGATAGATCTATTGGGCCTAACAAACCCCATCCAAAGTACCGGATGCTTTAGTACTTTGAAATTTATATCATATCCGAAGGGTGTCCCGGAATGATGGGGATATTCTTATATATGCATCTTGTTAATGTCGGTTACCACGTGTTCACCATATGAATGATTTTTATCTCTATGTATGGGATGTATATTGAAATATGAAATCTTGTGGTCTATTGGTACGATTTGATATATATAGGTTAAACCTATAACTCACCAACATTTTTGTTGACGTTTTAAGCATGTTTATTCTCAGGTGATTATTAAGAGCTTCCGCTGTCGCATACTTAAATAAGGACAAGATTTGGAGTCCATGCTTGTATGATATTGTGTAAAAACTGCATTCAAGAAACTTATTTCGTTGTAACATATTTGTATTGTAAACCATTATGTAATAGTCGTGTGTAAACAGGATATTTTAGATTATCATTATTTGATAATCTACGTAAAGGTTTTTAAACCTTTATTGATGAAATAAAAGTTATGATTTGTTTTAAAATGAATGCAGTCTTTGAAAAACGTCTCATATAGAGGTCAAAACCTTGCAACGAAATCAATTAATATGGAACGTTTTTAATCAATAAGAACGGGACATTTCATAAGGAATATCTTGTTGTGGAGTGATTTGGTCTCGTACAATTTTACGAGATGATCCCAAATCTCTTTCGCCGTCTTCTTTTCTTCTATGCTAGACATTACGCCATCTACTAGTGTCAGATGAAGATTTGCAATAGCCTGGCCGTCCATCTCTTCCCATTTTTCATCAGTGACTTCGGCGGAACGTCCACTAATGGTCGCCAAACACTTATCCTTTCTCAGAATAGCTTTCATCTTTAGTTTCCATAACGAGAAGTTACTCCCGTTGAACTTTTCAATTTCGAATTTCGTAGACATTGCTATAATCACAATCTTCTTTTCGACATTACTATTTTTCTGAGAAATAGTACCCGGGAACTTTTATCGAGTGAAATTAATCTTACTTATTTTCTGATGTGGACGATCCACTCCCGTGGCAACCACAGAGCATACGATAAGTAGATTAATACACACTGGATATTTAGACCTTAGCTCTGATACCACTTGTTGAGAAAAGCGACACCGAATTATAGCAAACCGCTAGTAATAATTGAAATAATGACAATAATAGGACACCAAGATTTAACGTGGAAAACCCCAATAGGGTAAAAACCACGGGCAAGGAAAGAAAACGTTTCACTAATAAGAAAAATAGGAATTACACTTTCTCTCTAATTACAAGGATAAGTACCAATCTTTATTTCTCTTGTAATTAGGAGATTAACACTCACAAACTCTTTATTTAATTCTTTTAGTACATAAGATTGAAGAAGTATTTTTGGGATGCAAAGAATGAACTACATGATACATCTATTTATAGTACATAAATAAGGGAGTTGGTGAGGAAGCAAAGTCTTCAATGGAGTATTATGGTTGCCAAATTCAACTTTGTGCACCAACCAAATGCCAGTTAGCACCAACCAATTACCAACCCAATTATTATTTAATATTCACAATATTGCATAAAACACATGTGGTATTTGACCACATATACCCACCAACCATTCAACACCAACCATTCAATATTTCAACAGAAGAAAAGTTAAAATCTTTCAAACACGTACCTTTCCAGAACCAGCTTATATGGGGATCAATTTTTTCGTACTTCTATACACCACATGCCCTTTCCAATTTTCAACACATATACCAATTTCACTCCAATATATTTTCAAGATCCAAACTTCTAAAAGATATTTTCTAAATTCCTTCGTCGCCAACAATATCAGTAAAACCTTTTGTAAAATAGGTTATCAGAAACGGATTTCGTAAAACGAAGGTGAATAAGAAGATCAACATACACCTCCCTGTTCCTGTTATTAAAAAATCATATGTATACCACCAGGAAAAAACTCTTCAAATTTAACGAATCCTCACTGTTGCCTTCCATCATCGTCGGCTCGTCGCCACCTTCATTGATGTCGTTATTGTCGCCCTGGCTTGTGAAGCGTAAACGGGCAACCAGGGAATTCATGTGTGTTTTGGACATGGCAAAACGTGTAGAAGATGAGGAAGAGAATGTTGTTTTGGATCTGCCAAGGTATTCAAAAACCGAGATTACTGTTATTAATACAAGTCTTCCTTTGTGGAAGTGTGGAAAGGTTATTGTACCGAGAGATGTATATTACTTTAAATGGAAACTAGCTTTGGACCTGTGACTTTACACAATCATGTACCTAAATGTAATATAAAAATAATGTATCATTATACTTGTTTTACTTTATGTTAAAATATTAATGTTTTTCTAGAAAAATCTAGATTAGTTTAGCATTATTTAGAAGTCATTAGATATTAATTGATAGATATTTAAGAAGTACTTACTAGAAGTAAGTAGATGGGTTGACTAGTAAAAATTCTAGCAAATGCTAGATGCATTACAACCGATATATATGGCCTATAAATAGGCAAATGGTGTTCCAAATTGTATACACCAACACAAACAAATTCTAAGCAATAAAAAGTTTGCTTTCTTCTAAATATACTCTATATTTTCAAACATCCCCCTTTTCAAATCACACCAACTAAGACATCAATATTTTATAACATCTAAATTTAAACTAATCAACTTCTAAATCTACAACTACTCTAACAAGTGGCATCAAGAGCCGTGTTGGGCGTTTGTTCGAGTATATCATGACTACCGTTGGTGCATATAATATTCCTGTCCCCATCTTTGATGGCGACAACTATGATTTTTGGAGTATCCGAATGAAGACATATTTCCAAGCACAAAGCTTGTGGGATATTGTCGAAGTCGGGTTTACAACTCCAAAAGACGTCGAAACTCTGTCCGCGGAAGAACAAGAAAAATACAACAAAAATGTTGTAAGAAATGCTGCTGCTCTAGGCTATATTCAACAAGCCTTGACACCGTCTATCTTTCTACAAATCATGGGAGCTACGACAGCCAAAGAGGTGTGGAAAATCCTTCAAGAAGAATTTCAAGGAAATGCCAAGGTGAGATCAGTCAAACTACTAACTCTACGACTAGATTTTGAAAATTTAAATATGAAAGAGACCGAGACCGTTAAAGATTACTATTCTAGAATCAAAGAAATAGTAAATCAAATGAGAGCCTATGGAGATAATATAACTGACAAAAGGATCGTAGAAAATACTTATCAGTATGACCGAAAAATACGATCATGTCATTACTGCTATCGAAGAGTCGAAAGACATCGAGACTTTGTCGGTACCAGAATTAATTGGCTCTCTTGAAGCATATGAGGCTAGACTGAGTCGGCATAGTGAAAACTCACTTGAAAGTGCCTTTCAGTCTAAACTCAAATTACGGTCTCAAAAATCAAGTAATGGGGGGAAAAGAAATCTTGAAGAAAATTCGAGAGGAGGAGAAAAACCCAGAACCGGGTTCGATCCGAGAAGAAAAATCTATCCTCCATGTGGTATTTGCCAAAGGAAAAACCACTTGGAGAAAGATTGTTTTCACAAAGGAAAGCCACAATGTAATAACTGCAAAAGATTTGGGCATCTAGAAAAAGATTGTCGTTTAAAACAAAATCATCGAGCTAACTTCACAGAAGAAAGTGAAGATATACCGGAGAACAAAAATTGGCTATTCTATGCCTACCATGTCGCAAATAAACAGAGGGACGATACTTGGTTGATTGACAGTGTGTGCAGCAACCACATGACAGGAGATGAAAAGTTATTTGATAGTATCAACACCTCCGTAAAGTCCCGCGTCAAATTAGGGAATGGAGCGCTTGTTGACACTAAAGGCAAAGATACGATAACTGTTCAAACTAATAATGTCACTCAATCTGTTAATGACGTTGTTTTAGTACCAAGCCTTGCAAGTAACTTGCTAAGTGTTGGACAAATGATGGAGCACGGATACTCTTTACTCTTCGAAGACAAATCATGCGTTATTCGTGATAAAAAAATAACTATAAATTAATAGCCGAAGTGCCAATAGAGAACCGCAACTTTCTGCTTCGTTGGCAGTATATCCAAGACACTGCCATGAAAGTTCAAGTTGAAGAATCATGGCTATGTCATCGAAGATTTTGCCACTTTAACTTTCACGCACTAAAAATCCTCCAACAGAAGAATATGATGAGAGACTTGCCGAACATATAAGAGATCACTGACACATGTGAAAGCTGTATGATCGGCAAGCAGCACCGAAAACCTTTCCCTCGTGACAAAGCTTGGAGAGCGAAAGGTATACTAGAGCTGGTGCACACTAACGTATGTGGACCAATGAGGACCCCGTCTCTTAATCAAAACAGGTACTTTATTCTCTTCATCGATGATTATTCTAGAATGATGTGGGTTTATTTCATGCGTGAAAAATCAGAAGTCTTCACGATTTTCAAGAAATTCAAGAATTAAATAGAAAAGACTAGTGGCCATTATATAAAAACACTAAGGAGTGATAGAGAAAAAGAATACACCTCTACACAATTCAATAAATTTTGCGAAGATGAAGGTGTTAAATGCCAACTCACTGTTGGTTACACTCCTGAGCAAAATGGCATCTCTGAACGCAAAAATAGAACTGTAATGGAAATGGCCAAAACAATGATACATGAAAAAGGCCTTCCAAACGGTTTCTGGGCTGAAGCTGTATACACGGCTGTATATATACTAAATCGATGTCCTACGAAAGCCATAGAAAACAAGACTCCGATATAGGCATGGAGTGGGAAGAAACTGTCGGCAAAGCATCTACGAGTATTTGGGAGTATTTGCTACATCCACGTTCCTAAGGAGAAACGTCATAAGCTCCAAGAAAAATCAGAAAAAGGAATATTCTTGGGCTATAGCACATAGTCAAAAGGCTACCGAGTCTATAATCTGAAAACCAATAACATCATGATCAGCCGAGATGCGGAGTTTGACGAAGACGCTTCTTGGAACTGGGAAAAGGACAAAGTGGAAAAACAAACATATCTGCCGCGGATATCTATTGTAACTCCAGCTCAACAACCACTACAAATGGAGCATTCTGGACAAGATGAAAGTACCGGAGAAATGAGCCCTGCTACACCAAGTTCTCCTTCAGCAACATTACCTTCAGCGCAAGAAGAATCAAGTCCGGAGTCAACACCGGGAAGAGTTAAAAAGTTAGCAGAGGTGTACGAGACTTGCAACTTTACAACTATAGAACCTGAAAGATATGAAGTTGCAGCAAAAGATGAAAAGTGGGTGGCTGCTATGAACGAAGAAATTAAAATGATCGAGAAAAACAACACATGGGAGTTAGTTGATCATCCCAAAGATAAAGAGATCATCGGAGTTAGATGGGTTTACAAAACAAAACTCAACCCTGACGGTTCTATACAAAAACACAAAGCAAGGCTAGTAGCTAAAGGCTATTCACAACATCCTGGAGTCGACTACAACGAAACTTTCGCACCCATAGCACAACTGAATACTATAAGAGCTCTTGTGGCGCTAGCAGCTCAACGAAGATGGAAGATTCACCAACTAGATGTGAAATCAGCCTTTCTAAATGGGTTTCTAGAAGAAGAAATATATGTAGAGCAACCACAAGGGTTCATTCAAAAAGGAAAAGAAGAAAAAGTCTCAAAGCTCAAGAAAGCCTTATATGGACTTAAACAAGCACCACGTACTTGGTATAGCCGCATTGATAGCTACTTCACAAGTTCAGGATTCAGGAGGAGTCAAAGTGAGCCTACACTCTACATTAAAACCCAAGGTAACTCTGACACTCTCATTACTTCCTTGTATATCGATGATCTAATATATACTGGAAACAATGAGAGAATGATACAAGAGTTTAAAGAAGACATGATGAAAACGTTCGAGATGAGCGACCATGGATTGATGCGCTATTTTCTTGGCATCGAAATCAGTCAAGAAAATGAAGGCATCTTCATATGCCAAAAGAAATATACGTAAAATCTCCTGAAAAAGGTTAAACTATACGGTTGCAAAACCGTAGCCACGCCACTAGTTTCCAATGAGAAGATGAGACAAGAAGATGGATTGGAGAAAGCGGATGCTTCAAGATTCAGAAGTCTCATTGGAAGTCTGCTATATCTAACAGCAACAAGACCAGACATCATGTACGCAACGAGTCTGCTATCCAGGTACATGCAAAACCCTACTCAAATACATTACGGAGCTTCTAAAAGAATTTTAAGATACTTGCACGGTACCATGTACTACGGAATATGGTACAAGCCCACTATAGACTCGAAGCTTCATGGATACACTGATAGTGATTGGGCCGGATCGGTGGATGACATAAGAAGTACTTCCGGATACGCATTCACACTTGGATCTGGTGTATTCTCATGGACATCAAAGAAACAAGAAACGGTGGCACAATCATCAGCCGAAGCCGAGTACGTAGCAGCTGCAAACTCAGCTAATCAAGCTATATGGCTAAGAAGAATACTGGAAGACATGGGTGAGAAACAAGATGAACCTACAAAAATATTCTGCGACAACAAGTCTGCAATCGCGATGGCAAAGAATCCAATATTTCATGGTAGAACAAAACACATTGATATCAAATATCACTTCTTACGAGAAGTCTTCGCCAAGAAAGATATTGAATTAAAATACTGGAAGACCGAAGAGCAGATTGCAGACATTTTCACCAAAGCGTTGCCAAGACCAAAGTTCGAGTTTCTACGCAACAGGCTTGGAGTAACATCGAAAAACATTAAGGAGGAGTGTTAAAATATTAATGTTTTTCTAGAAAAATCTAGATTAGTTTAGCATTATTTAGAAGTCATTAGATATTAATTGATAGATATTTAAGAAGCACTTACTAGAAGTAAGTAGATGGGTTGACTAGTAAAAGTTCTAGCAAATGCTAGATGCATCACAACCGACATACATGGCCTATAAATAGGCAAATGGTGGTCCAAATTGTATAGACCAACACAAACAAATTCTAAGCAATAAAAAGTTTGCTTTCTTCTAAATATACTCTATATTTTCAAACATCCCCGTTTTCAAATCACACCAACTAAGACATCAATATTTTATAACATCTAAATTTAAACTAATCAACTTTTAAATCTACAACTACTCGAACACTTTATTTGATGCTGTTTATTTATGATTTATGTGATCAAGAATTAATAAATTACTGTTTTGGGTGTCATTTATGGAGTACCAACACTATACTTATGATTTTCATTATGACTATGCTTCTGTTAGTCCTATGTGTTTGCTGATATCCATACTCATTGAACAATTCTCGGCTTTTAAAGCGCATAGTGAATTGTAGGCTAATCCCACCAAATATTTGGGTCCAAATGTACTAAGGAAAGGTTAGTGTTGGGAGCAATTATCCTCCAAACATGGCTTAATATTTTGTTTCCATTACACTGCTTTCTTCTCCAAGCTTCTTCCTGCCATTTGAATATTTTTATGACAGCTTCAAAAATTTTATGGCAAAGAGTTATTGATCTTTAATAGGTGTATAATTTATAACAACTTCGAATACCTTATGATTCAGAGTACATTATGTTTGTATATGCATTTAGTACGCTAATACCTTTTTTTTGCGAAAAAAACGAATACTTATATTGATGAGATACACCCTCAACCCAGAATACAAAATGACAGAGGAAATAGGGAAGCTCGACCTAGAAAGCCCAAGCACTGTTCACCCTCTCTAACCCTTGCACTATTTACATTTTTCAAAACCCTAATCATCAACCATTCATTTTGCTATTCAAATTAACATTTTGATCCTTCATTTACATCACATTCTGATTATAATCCACCAAAATAATCCCAATCACTGTTGTTTCTTGTTAATTTAAACTCACTGCTCAGTCATTAGCTAAATTCACTGTAATTTATTCGTATACATACGTTGATATGCATACATATATCTCATTCGATGTATTCTGATTTATTTCTTATATGAGATATTTGTGTAACTCTTGAAGTGTTCATTTGAATTTCCGTGTAATTGATTTACAGTGTAATACTCCTTATTTTATATCCGGTTAATTTAGGTTTTTAATTTAGTTTGTATTAATAAACAGTAATTTGAGAATGTAAATTGAATGGGAAAATTATTTGTGTTGGAAACTAAACTTGATTTTGAGCTATGTGTTTTAGATTTGGGCTTGCAAGTATCCAAGTATTTTGGATCAAGATTGTAGTCCATTATGTAAAAACTTCTTGTAATATCTAGTAGTGAAAGTGTATAGAAAAATCTTGTAAAATATCTAAAGATAATACTTAGAAAATATCTAGATAATGCTTAGGAAATATCTAGATATTAGTAGATGATGAAGAGTTCTAGACTACTCCATTGAGTAGTATAAATAGAGGGCTTCACCCCTCATTTGTAATCAAGCAAAGCAATTAAGCAATAAAACAAAGTTTTCAAGATCAATCAAACTTCTAAATTATCAATCCTCTCTTCTCCAAATAATATACCTAGCCTCCTATTTCCAACAATTTGAATGAGAATAAAATGTCAAGTCGTTGATTGATTTATGTTTGTGTTTGTGGTTGTTGCAAATATTTGATACAGGACTGTGCTGCATCTTTTTCATGGCGCATATACCTGCAAATCATGACCCCGGAGGGCCTCAATTAGGTATCATTTAATTAACCTAATTATCGTAAGTACAATTATGTACAATTTCTTTTTTTTTGCCTTTCCAAATAAACAATGTTGTTAGTTATACCTTTGCAATTTGGGTGTTGATTTTTTTTTTTTTTTAACAGCCACAAATTAAATATAAATAAAAACGCTCTCTAGCAAGCCGCTAAAAGAGAAATTACAACGGAGAAAGGAGCCATGAGTTCCAATTGGAAACTACATGGCCCCTATGTTTAAGCCATCTAAACGAATAGGATCTAATTACATCAAATAAATTAAATCTACTACAAAAAGGTTCGTTAAATACGATTCCATTCCGAAAACGCCAAATAACCCAAAAGAAAGTCACCACAACAGCAGTCAATCGAATCATAGAAGACGCAGATAGAGTCGCGTTCCCGATCCAAATATCAAATTCTTCCCACGATGACAAAACGGGCATACTACAATCTGACCATAAACGAATCTTTCTCCAAATTTGTCTAGCCACCGAACATTCAAAAAATAGATGTGTGCGCCATTCAACACCATTGATACAAATTGGGCAATTAATAGAATTAATCTCTAAGCCTCTAGCAGTAATGTAGTGACCCGGACTTTTCCATGATTATATATTATGTGGGATTAATATTTACATAAATAAATGTTTCCAACATGTTAAACAATCAAACTTGTTAAGACTTGATTAATTGAAACGGATTTTGTGTTAACGTTTGACCACCCAGTTTGTCCGATGATTCACGAATGTTATAACTTGTATATGACATGATATTATATATATGAACATATATATATGTTTAACATGATGAAATGATATTTAAGTATCTCATTATGTATATTAACAATGAACTTTATACATAAAACAAGACTACTAACTTAAGAAATTCAAAACGATATCTATACGTAACGATTATCGTTGTAATAACGTCTTAATATTTATATATCATATTAAGATATATTAGTACATCATTTTATCATGATAATGTAACAATCTAACACCTCATTAGATATAATAACAATGGGATTTATTACATTTAATGAAATCGTTAACTTAAAGGTTCCGAAACAACATGTACATGTAACGACTAACGATGACTTAACGGCTAAGTTAAAATACATATACATGTAGTGTATTTAGATGTGTTAATACACTTTTTAAAGGCTTCATGACACATATCAAAGTACTTCTACTTAACAAAAATACATACAATTACATTCTCATTCATTTTCATCAACAATTCTACTCGTATGCAACCGTATTCGTACTCGTACAATACTCAGCTCCTAGATGTACATACTATTGGTATATACACTTCAATGATCAGCTCTTAATATCCCTTAATGAGTCATCAAATATGTGGGAACCATCATTTGGTAACTAGCATGAAATATCTAACCAAAATACAAACTAATGGAGCCTATATCACAAGTGTAGTATCACGTTTTTTTCTCACCAACCATAACACTTTCATTTTGCAACTTTCATGCATTAAACACATCTCTATCAAGTTCTCTCTTGGTGTTCTAAGTGTTTTTCATTATCTTCATCAAAATCTACATCAATCTAGCTCAAAAATCCAAACATAAATCAACTTACAAAACAACTACTCAAGAACACATCAAGAACACTTTCAAGTTTACTAGCTCACTTCCAATCCTGCAAATCCATTTCAAGTGATCATCCAATCTCAAGAAATCTTTGTTATTTACAGTAGGTTATCTCTCTAATTCAAAGTAATACTCATATTCAAACTTTAATTCAATTTCTATAACTTTAACAATCTTAATTCGAGTAGTAATCTTACTTGAACTTGTTTTCGTGTCATGATTCTACTTCAAGAACTTCCAAGTCATCAAAGATCCTTTGAAGCTTAAGTTATTTTCTCATCATTTCCAGTAGGTTTACCTACTTTACTTGAGGTATTAATGGTGTTCATAACATCATTCGATTCTTATATATAAAACTATCTTATTCGAAGATTATAACTTGTAATCACTAGAACATAGTTTAGTTAATTCTAAACTTGTTAGCAAACATAGTTAATCCTTCTAACTTAACTTTTAAAATCAACTAAAAACATGTTCTACATCTATATGATATGCTAACTTAATGATTTAAAACCTAGAAACACGAAGAACACTGTAAAACCGGACATACGTCGTTGTAGTAAAACCGGGGACTGTTTTGGTTTGGATAATTAAAAACTATGATAAACTTTGATTCAAAAGTTGTTCTTCTGGGAAAATGATATTTCTTATGAACATGAAACTATATCCAAAAATCATGGTTAAACTTAAAGTGGATGTATGTTTTTCAAAATGGTCATCAAGATGTCGTTCTTTCGACGGAAATGACTACCTCTTTCAAAAATGACTTGTAACATGTATTTCTGACTATAAATTTATACTTTTTCTGTTTAGTTTCATAAATTTCAGTTCATTATGAAACCATAGCAACTTGATTCACTCAAAACGGATTTATAACGAAGAAATTATGGGCAAAACAAAAATGGTTAGATTTACTAGTTTAGCTACGAAAATTTTATAACAAATCTATACTAACCATAACTTAACTAACTTATATTGTATTATACATGTAGTCTAATATATATTATGTAATCTTGATAGACCATAGACATGTATACAATGTTTTGACATATTATATCGACGTCATCTATATATATTATTTGGAATAACCATAGACACTCTATATGCGGTAATGTTCGAGTTAGCTATACAGGGTTGTGGTTGATTCCAAAATAATATATATACTTTGAGTTATGATTGAGTCTGAGACTTGTATACACTAGGTCGTGGATTGATTCGAGAAAATATATTTATTTATGTACTACTAACCGTGGACTATTAATTGTGGACTACTAACGATGGACTGCTAACTTAACAACTTAAAACGTTAACATGTAATAAAAATGTTGTGAATATATTTTGATTATACATTGATATATATGTATATATCTGTTATAGGTTCGTGAATCGACCCGTGGCCAAGTCTTATTTTCCGACGAAGTGAAAATACGTGAAAGTGAGTTATAGTCCCACTTTTAATATCTAATATTTTTGGGATGAGAATACATGCAGTTTTATAAATGTTTTACAAAATAGACACAAGTAATCAAAACTACATTCTATGTTGGATTATCGAACCGAATATGCCACTTTTTAGCTTGGTAGCCTAAGAATTAGGGAAATGGCCCCTAATTGACGCGAATCCTAAAGATAGATCTATTTGGCCCAACAAGCCTCATCCGAGTTACGGATGCTTTAGTACTTCGATTTATCATATTCGATGAGAGTCCCGGAATGATGGGGATATTCTATATGCATCCTGTTAAGGTCGGTTACCAGGTGTTCAACATATGAATGATTTTTATGCAGATTGCTATATGCATGCATGATGTTTATGAGAAATGGAAATATGAAATCTTGTGGTCTATTATTATGATTTGATAAATATATAGGTTAAACCTATAACTCACCAACATTTTTATTGACGTTTAAAGCATGTTTATTCTCAGGTGATTATTAATCGCTTCCGCTGTTGCATGCTAAATTAAGGACAAGATTTGGAGTCAGCATGCTTGTATGTTAATGTTTAAAGAAAAAATGCATTCGAAAAATAAATTGTTGTAATATATTATTGTAACCCATTATATAATGGTCATGTGTAAACATTGTACTTTAGATTACTATTATTTGGTAATCTACACTATGTCTTTTAAACCTTTATCGATAAAGTAAAGGTTATGGTTTGTTTTAAAAATCGAATGCAGTCTTTGAAAAACGTCTCATATAGAGGTCAAAACCTCGCAACGAAACCAATTAATATGAAACGTTTATAATCCATATGAACGGGATATTTCAGTTGGTATCAGAGTTGGTTTAAGCTGTCTCGTCGGCTTAATCGTAGAGGGGGTTCTCACAGTGTTACTTGTGATGAAGCATTGGCTCTTACTCCTCGCGGTCCGATTATGGTTGGCTTTGTCGAGAGGCAGGGCTGTAAAATCAGTGTCTGAGGTATGCTCAGTAGTCACCAGGCGGTTAGCTGGGAAGGCATTGAGTGGGATGCGTCCCCAACATTTCAGTTGGTATCCGAGCGTTGGTCTTAGAGAACCAGAAATTTGCATTAGTGTGTCTAACCGAGTTTGTTAGGATGCATTAGTGAGTCTGGACTTCGACCGTGTTTACTTTAAAAATGATTGCTTAATACTTTTGTTGGAAACTATATATTTTTACATGTAAATATTATGTGCTATATTAATCTCTTAACGTGTTTGATATTGTGTGATAGATGTCTACCTCTAGTACAAATCCTATCGACTCACCTAATAATAATGAAGAGTCGAATGTATTTTGGGAAGATTCACAAATTCCGGAAGAAGAAGTAGAGGAACCGGAAGAAGAGGAACCGGAAGAAGTGGAATCGGAAGAAGAAGAAGTTCCGGAGAAGGAAATGATAAAAATCACAGAAAAACCGTTAAATAAAAGAAAATCTTCAACCAATGAACCAAAACTAAAAATGGTTTGTGGTGTTTCCGCTGAGGAGGAAAAATATTGGGAAGATTACCAATTTTTTGATGAATCGGATCCCGATGAGGATTCCGATGATGTTATAGAAATTACCCAGGCTCAATTTAATAAAGCAAAAGAAAACAATAAGGGAAAAGCCATCAAAATAGAGAAACCTGATCCTAACCCCGATGAACTCTATGTTAACATGAAATACCCTGATGGGGTGTACCGTAAACACCCATATTTCTTAAATTTTGACTATAACCCGGGAACATCTAAGCCACCAGGTTTTTTCACACCATTTGTGAAAAGGACAGCTCGTATTAGAGGAGCACCATGTATCCCTAGGAAATTAGTAAAACGAACCGAGTCCGAAGAAGAAGAAACAAGTGATTCGGAGTAAAGAGTTGTAATCATATTGTGTAATATATGTATGATAACATGCTTGTACTTTTATGCTACATGTAAAATAGCGGTATGGTATGATTGTAAAATATTGTATCAAAAGTTTAAGCGTGAAGTGTTAATGAATTAAGTTTTTCATGATAGAATATTATTTCGATAGTAGTAGTTAATTTTTGCGCTAGCTATTAAGTATGAACTTTAACGGGTAGGTACTACCCGAACTAAAATTATAAAATGCTAATATGAAGACAAGGCTTTTATAAATAAGTTCATATTATGCTACGAAATACTATAAAACGCCCCTGACCCTGTAGTGACCCGAACTTTTCCATGTTTATATATATTAATTGAGATTGATATTTACATGATTAAATGTTTCCAACATGTTAAGCAATCAAACTTGTTAAGACTTGATTAATTGAAATATGTTTCATATAGACAATTGACCACCCAAGTTGACCGGTGATTCACGAACGTTAAAACTTATAAAAACTATATGATGACATATATATGGATATATATATATATAGTTAACATGATACTATGATAAGTAAACATATCATTAAGTATAGTAACAATGAACTACATATGTAAAAACAAGACTACTAACTTAATGATTTTTAAACGAGACATATATGTAACGATTATCGTTGTAAAGACATTTAATGTATATATATCATATTAAGAGATATTCATACGTGATAATATCATGATAATATAATAATTTAAAATCTCATTTGATATTATAAACATTGGGTTAACAACATTTAACAAGATCGTTAACCTAAAGGTTTCAAAACAACACTTACATGTAACGACTAACGATGACTTAACGACTCAGTTAAAATGTATATACATGTAGTGTTTTAATATGTATTTATACACTTTTGAAAGACTTCAATACACTTATCAAAATATTTCTACTTAACAAAAATTCTTACAATTAAATCCTCGTTCAGTTTCATCAACAATTCTACTCGTATGCACCCGTATTCGTACTCGTACAATACACAGCTTTTAGATGTATGTACTATTGGTATATACACTCCAATGATCAGCTCTTAGCAGCCCATGTGAGTCACCTAACACATGTGGGAACCATCATTTGGCAACTAGCATGAAATATCTCATAAAATTACAAAAATATGAGTAATCATTCATGACTTATTTACATGAAAACAAAATTACATATCCTTTATATCTAATCCATACACCAACGACCAAAAACACCTACAAACACTTTAATTCTTCAATTTTATTCATCTAATTGATCTCTCTCAAGTTCTATCTTCAAGTTCTAAGTGTTCTTCATAAATTCTACAAGTTCTAGTTACATAAAATCAAGAATACTTTCAAGTTTGCTAGCCCACTTCCAATCTTGTAAGGTGATCATCCAACCTCAAGAAATCTTTGTTTCTTACAGTAGGTTATCATTCTAATACAAGGTAATAATCATATTCAAACTTTGGTTCAATTTCTATAACTATAATAATCTTATTTCAAGTGATGATCTTACTTGAACTTGTTTTCGTGTCATGATTCTGCTTCAAGAACTTCGAGCCATCCAAGGATCCGTTGAAGATAGATCCATTTTTCTCTTTCCAGTAGGTTTATCCAAGGAACTTAAGGTAGTAATGATGTTCATAACATCATTCAATTCATACATATAAAGCTATCTTATTCGAAGGTTTAAAATTGTAATCACTAGAACATAGTTTAATTAATTCTAAACTTGTTCGCAAACAAAAGTTAATCCTTATAACTTGACTTTTAAAATCAACTAAACATATGTTCTATATCTATATGATATGCTAACATAATGATTTAAAACCTGGAAACACGAAAAACACCGTAAAACCGGATTTACGCCGTCATAGTAACACCGCGGGCTGTTTTGGGTTAGTTAATTAAAAACTATGATAAACTTTGATTTAAAAGTTGTTATTCTAGGAAAATGATTTCTATTATGAACATGAAACTATATCCAAAAATTATGGTTAAACTCAAAGTGGAAGTATATTTTCTAAAATGGTCATCTAGACGTCGTTCTTTCGACTGAAATGACTTCCTTTACAAAAACGACTTGTAACTTATTTTTACAACTATAAACCTATACTTTTTCTATTTATATTCATAAAATAGAGTTAAATATGAAACCATAGCAATTTGATTCACTCAAAACAGATTTAAAATGAAGAAGTTATGGGTAAAACAAGATTGGATAATTTTTCTCATTTTAGCTACGTGAAAATTGGTAACAAATCTATTCCAACCATAACTTAATCAACTTGCATTGTATATTATGTAATCTTGAGATACCATAGACACGTATACAATGTTTCGACCTATCATGTCGACACATCTATATATATTTCGGAACAACCATAGACACTCTATATGTGAATGTTGGAGTTAGCTATACAGGGTTGAGGTTGATTCCAAAATATATATAGTTTGAGTTGTGATCAATACTGATATACGTATACACTGGGTCGTGGATTGATTCAAGACAATATTTATCGATTTATTTCTGTACATCTAACTGTGGACAACTAGTTGTAGGTTACTAACGAGGACAGCTGACTTAATAAACTTAAAACATCAAAATATATTAAAAGTGTTGTAAATATATTTTGAACATACTTTGATATATATGTATATATTGTTATAGGTTCGTGAATCAACCAGTGGCCAAGTCTTACTTCCCGACGAAGTAAAAATCTGTGAAAGTGAGTTATAGTCCCACTTTTAAAATCTAATATTTTTGGGATGAGAATACATGCAGGTTTTATAAATGATTTACAAAATAGACACAAGTACGTGAAACTACATTCTATGGTTGAATTATCGAAATCGAATATGCCCCTTTTTATTAAGTCTGGTAATCTAAGAATTAGGGAACAGACACCCTAATTGACGCGAATCCTAAAGATAGATCTATTGGGCCTAACAAACCCCATCCAAAGTACCGGATGCTTTAGTACTTCAAAATTTATATCATATCCGAAGGGTGTCCCGGAATGATGGGGATATTCTTATATATGCATCTTGTTAATGTCGGTTAACAGGTGTTCACCATATGAATGATTTTTATCTCTATGTATGGGATGTGTATTGAAATATGAAATCTTGTGGTCTATTATTATGATTTGATATATATAGGTTAAACCTATAACTCACCAACATTTTTGTTGACGTTTTATGCATGTTTATTCTCAGGTGATTATTAAGAGCTTCCGCTGTCGCATACTTAAATAAGGACGAGATTTGGAGTCCATGCTTGTATGATATTGTGTAAAAACTGCATTCAAGAAACTTATTTTGTTGTAACATATTTGTATTGTAAACCATTATGTAATGGTCGTGTGTAAACAGGATATTTTAGATTATCATTATTTGATAATCTACGTAAAGCTTTTTAAACCTTTATTGATGAAATAAAGGTTATGGTTTGTTTTAAAATGAATGCAGTCTTTGAAAAACGTCTTATATAGAGGTCAAAACCTCGCAACGAAATCAATTAATATGGAACGTTTTTAATCAATAAGAACGGGACATTTCAGACCCTGCCCCGGAACTTGCGCCCTTAGATGCCTGACAACTTGCTGAGAGATGACCCGGCTGATGACAACTACAACACATATTCTCCCTGAAGGAACACCCCTGAGATTCATGACCTACCATACCACATCTTAAACACCTTCTTGTCGCCTCTGAACACTGCCCACTGTGAGAAGACTTACATCCCTTACACCATTCTTTCTTTCCAGAACCTGAACCTGAACTACCTTGGTTACCCTTACCCTTTTGTCTAAACCCAAACGATTTCTTAGACTTCAAACCGGATTGACTGGTAGCCTGACTACCCTACGGTGCAATGTTTCCCCAGTTCATTCCTCTAGCTGCTCTTACATCACTTTCCACCATCTTTTGTAGTGACCCGAACTTTTCCATGTTTATATATATATTAAATGAAATTGTTATTTACATGATTAAGTGTTTCCAACATGTTAAGCAATCAAACTTGTTAAGACTTGATTAATTGAAATAGGTTTCATATAGACAATTGACCACCCAAGTTGACCGGTGATTCACGAACGTTTAAACTTGTAAAAACTATACGATGACATATATATGGTTATATATATAGTTAACATGATTTTATTATAAGTATGTATCTCATTAGGTATTTTAACAATGAGTTATATACATAAAAATGAGACTATTAATTTAAGAAACTCGAAAACGATATATATAACGATTATCGTTATAACAACGTCTTACTAGGTACATATGAATCATATTAAGATATTGATACACTTGGTTAATTATGTTAAATGATAAGTAAATATATTATTAAGTGTATTAACAATGAAATACATATGTAAAAATAAGACTATTAACTTAATGATTTCGAAACGAGACATATATGTAACGATTATCGTTGTAACGACATTTAACTGTATATATATCATACTAAGATATATTATATATCATAATATCATGATAATATAACAATTTAACATCTCATTTGTTATAATAAACAATGGTTTAACAACATTCAACAAGATCGTTAACCTAAAGGTTTCAAAACAACATTTACATGTAATGACTAACGATGACTTAACGACTCAGTTAAAATGTATATACATGTAGTGTTTTAATATGTATTCATACACTTTTGAAAGGCTTCAAGACACTTATCAAAATACTTCTACTTAACAAAAATGCTTACAATTACATCCTCGTTCAGTTTCATCAACAATTCTACTCGTATGCACCCGTATTCATACTCGTACAATACATAGCTTTTAGATGTATGTACTATTGGTATATACACTCCAATGATCAGCTCTTAGCAGCCCATGTGAGTCACCTAACACATGTGGGAACCATCATTTGGCAACTAGCATGAAATATCTCATAAAATTACAAAAATATGAGTAATCATTCATGACTTATTTACATGAAAACAAAATTACATATCCTTTACATCTAATCCATACACCAACGACCAAAAACACCTACAAACACTTTCATTCTTCAATTTTCTTCATCTAATTGATCTCTCTCAAGTTCTATCTTCAATTTCTAAGTGTTCTTCATAAATTCCAAAAGTTCTAGTTTCATAAAATCAAGAATACTTCCAAGATTGCAAGTTTACTTCCAAGTTTTCTAAATCCATTCCAAGTAATCATTCAAGATCAAGAAACCTTTGTTACTTACAGTAGGTTATCTTTCCAATACAAGGTAATAATCATATTCAAACTTTAATTCAATTTCTATAACTATAACAATCTTATTTCGAGTGGAAATCTTACTTGAAATTGTTTTCGTGTCATGATTCTGCTTCAAGAACTTTCAAGCCATCCAAGGATCCTTTGAAGCTAGATCTATTTTTCTCATTTCCAGTAGGTTTATTCAAGGAACTTGAGGAAGTAATGATGTCCATAACATCATTCGATTCATACATATAAAGCTATCTTATTCGAAGGTTTAAAATTGTAATCACTAGAACATAGTTTAGTTAATTCTAAACTTGTTCGCAAATAAAAGTTAATCCTTCTAACTTGACTTTTAAAATCAACTAAACACATGTCCTATATCTATTTGATATGCTAACTTAATGATTTAAAACCTGGAAACACGAAAAACACCGTAAAATCGGATTTACGCCGTCGTAGTAACACCGTGGGCTGTTTTGGGTTAGTTAATTAAAAACTATGATAAACTTTGATTTAAAAGTTGTTATTCTGGGAAAATGATTTTTATTATGAACATGAAACTATATCCAAAAATTATGGTTAAACTCAAAGTGGAAGTATGTTTTCTAAAATGGTCATCTAGACGTCGTTCTTTCGACTGAAATGACTACCTTTACAAAAACGACTTGTAACTTATTTTTCCGACTATAAACCTATACTTTTTCTGTTTAGATTCATAAAATAGAGTTCAATATGAAACCATAGCAATTTGATTCACTCAAAACGGATTTAAAATCAAGAAGTTATGGGTAAAACAAGATTAGATAATTTTTCTCATTTTAGCTACGTGAAAATTGGTAACAAATCTATTCCAACTATAACTTAATCAACTTGTATTGTATATTATGTAATTTTGAGATACCATAGACACATATACAATGTTTCGACCTATCATGTCGACACATCTATATATATTTTGGAACAACCATAGACACTCTATATGTGAATGTTGGAGTTAGCTATACAGGGTCGAGGTTGATTCCAAAATATATAAAGTTTGAGTTGTGATCAATACTGAGATACGTATACACTGGGTCGTGGATTGATTCAAGATAATATTTATCGATTTATTTATGTACATCTAACTATGGACAATTAGTTGTAGGTTACTAACGAGGACAGCTGACTTAATAAACTTAAAATATCAAAATATATTAAAAGTGTTGTAAATATATTTTGAACATACTTTGATATATATGTATATATTGTTATAGGTTCGTGAATCAACTAGTGGCCAAGTCTTACTTCCCGATGAAGTAAAAATCTGTGAAAGTGAGTTATAGTCCCACTTTTAAAATCTAATATTTTTGGGATGAGAATACATGCAGGTTTTATAAATGATTTGCAAAATAGACACAAGTACGTGAAACTACATTCTATGGTTGAATTATCGAAATCGAATATGCCCCTTTTTATTAAGTCTGGTAATCTAAGAATTAGGGAACATACACCTTAATTGACGCGAATCCTAAAGATAGATCTATTGGGCCTAACAAACCCCATCTAAAGTACCGGATGCTTTAGTACTTCGAAATTTATATCATATCCGAAGGGTGTCCCGGAATGATGGGGATATTCTTATATATGCATCTTGTTAATGTCGGTTACCAGGTGTTCACCATATGAATGATTTTTATCTCTATGTATGGGATGTGTATTGAAATATGAAATCTTGTGGTCTATTGTTACGATTTGATATATATAGGTTAAACCTATAACTCACCAACATTTTTGTTGACGTTTAAAGCATGTTTATTCTCAGGTGAATACTAAGAGCTTCCGCTGTTGCATACTAAAATAAGGACAAGATTTGGAGTCCATGTTTGTATGATATTGTGTAAAAACTGCATTCAAGAAACTGATTTTGATGTAACATATTTGTATTGTAAACCATTATGTAATGGTCGTGTGTAAACATGATATTTTAGATTATCATTATTTGATAATCTACGTAAAGCTTTTTAAACCTTTATTTATGAAATAAAGGTTATGGTTTGTTTTAAAAATGAATGCAATCTTTGAAAAACGTCTCATATAGAGGTCAAAACCTCGCAACGAAATCAATTAATATGGAACGTTTTTAATCAATAAGAACGGGACATTTCAGTTGGTATCCGAGCGTTGGTCTTAGAGAACCAGAAAATTTGCATTAGTGTGTCTTATCGAGTTTGTTAGGATGCATTAGTGAGTCTGGACATCGACCGTGTTTTCTTTAAAAATGATTGCTTAACATTTTTGTTGGAAACTATATATTATTAACATGTATATATTATGTGATATATTAATCTCTTAACATGTTTGATATTGTGTGATAGATGTCTACCTCTAGCACAAATCCCATTGACTCACCTAATAATAACGAAGAGTCGAATATATATTGGACTGATTCACAAGTTCCCGAAGAAGAACCGAAAGAAGAATCAGAACCGGAAGAAGAATCAGAACCGGAAGAGGAGGAACCGGAGGAGGAAATAGAACCGGTGGGGGAAATAATAAAACGGTTAAGTAAAAGAAAATCCTCAACCAACCGACCAAGGTTAATTATGGTCAATGGTGTTTCCGCCAAGGAAGCAAAATATTGGGAGGATTACCAATTCTCCGATGAATCGGATTCCGACGAGAATTCCGATGATGTTATAGAAATTACCCCAACTGAATTTAAAAAGGCAAAAGAAAATAATAAGGGAAAGGGCATAAAAATAGAGAAATCTAATTCCAACCCCGATGAACTTTATATGTATCGTCAACCCCTGAAGCCCTTAAGTTGTAACAATGACCCGGGAACCTCTAAAACACCAAGTTTTTCTAAACCGTTGTGGAAAACGACAGCTCGTATTAGGGGAACATCATATATCCCTAGAAACTTGGCAAAACGAACCAAAACCGAAGAAGAAGAAACGAGCGAGTCGGAATAAGATAGTTGTATTCGTGTGGTGTAATATATGTAATATAGTGTGCTTATGCTTTATGATATATGTAAAAATTGCTTGTATTAATCAGTATTTTTTTTATGAATCTAACTCTTGTCTATTTTACAGTATAAAAACACAAAATGGATAGACAACCCAATATTTTAAGAGACCTACCCGGAGACATGATTGATGAAATCTTGTCTAGAGTGGGTCAGAATTCTTCGGAACAACTATTTACGGCGAAATCAGTTTGTAAGACATTCGAAGAACCTTCCAAGAATGTCTTGGTTTATAAGAGACTTTCGTTTGAAAGATGGGGGATATCACATTGGGAAACCCATAAGTTACGATGTGTTTACTTTGACGCATATATTGCGGGGAACCCAAATGCTATTTTACGCAACGGGTTAAGAAATTATTTTGACTCAATGTATCCGAATATAGAACTTCATGATTTAGAAAAAGCGGCTAACATGCAACATAAAGAAGCATGCTATGCTTACGGGTTAGTAATGTTCGCTTCTCACCAAAGTGAGAAAAAGAACATCGGGCTACAACTATTAAACAAAATGTTCCCACAAGTGACGGAGTCGGTAATTGGGGTAAGAAATGAGGTTTTTAGGTTATTACGAGACTGTTGGTCATTACGTAACCCTCATCCCTTTGACGATGTTACAACACGCTGTCTTATCAATGGCCATAATGGTTATGTTCTACAAGACCAAGGATGGGAAGTAGTCCTAGTAAAACCAGAATGCATGACTTGTTTCTGGACGTATGAATTACGTGTCTTTATTGCCTTTGTTGAACGACTTGTGTACTAGCTAGAATTATCTTCACAACTATCTTGTATCAAAGTTATTGTGTGCTATATTTCATGCTTTATGTAAAATAAGCGGTATTGTAAGTTTGTAAAATATTGTATAAAAGTTTGAACGCGAAATATTATTATAATCAGTTTTTCATATAGAATTGTAGTAGTTGAATTGTATATTAGCTACTAAGTATGAACTTAACGGGTAGGTACTACCCGAATTTACACTTATAAAACGCTAATATGAAGAAAAAGCTTTTATAAATGAGTTCATATTATGCTACGAAATACTATTAACTACTCTTAATATTCTGTATGATTAACTTGTTCCATTTGACTATTTTGAAGGAAATGGCACCGACTACTCGACACACCGTGAATATGAATGAAGAGGAATTCCGTACTTTTCTAGCTTCAAACATAGCCGCAGTACAGGCTGCGCTACATACCAACAATAACCTTGGATCTAGCAGTACAGGAAATCGTGTAGGATGCACCTACAAAGAATTCACTGCCTGCAAACCTTTGGAATTTGATGGAACCGAAGGACCGATCGGATTGAAACGGTGGACCGAGAAGGTCGAATCGGTGTTTGCCATAAGTAAGTGTACTGAAGAGGACAAAGTGAAGTACGCTACGCATACCTTCACAGGTTCTGCGTTAACATGGTGGAATACCTATCTAGAGCAAGTGGGACAAGATGATGCGTACACACTACCGTGGTCAGCATTCAAGCACTTGATGAACGAGAAGTACCGTCCCAGAACCGAGGTCAATAAGCTCAAGACAGAACTTAGAGGGTTACGAACCCAAGGATTTGATATTACCACGTACGAAAGACGATTCACAGAATTGTGCCTATTGTGTCCAGGAGCGTTCGAAGATGAGGAAGAGAAGATTGACGCGTTTGTGAAAGGATTACCGGAAAGAATCCAAGAAGATATAAGTTCACACGAGCTCACCTCCATACAACAGGCATGTAGAATGGCCTACAAACTAGTGAACCAGATTGAGGAAAGAATTAAAGAACAGACGGCTGAAGAGGCCAATGTGAAGCAAGTCAAAAGAAAGTGGGAGGAAAACGGTGATAAGAATCACCAATACAACAACAACAGCAATTACAATAATAATCGCAACAATTATCCCAACAATCGCAACATCAATCGCAACTACAACAAACGGCCCAACAACAACAACAACAACAACAACAACTACAACAACAACTACAACAATCATCCCAACAACAATAACAACCGCAACAACAACAACAATCAGAAGCAGCTATGCCAAAGGTGTGAAAAGTATCACTCGGGGTTCTGCACCAAATTTTGCAACAAGTGTAAAAGAAATGGTCATAGTGCGGCGAAGTGTGAGGTCTACGGACCAGGGGTTAACAGAACGAAAGTAACAAATGGTGTCGGAACGAGTAATGGCGGAGCAAGTAGTGTCGGAGCAAGTTATGCCAATGTAGTTTGTTATAAATGTGGAAAACCAGGCCACATTATTAGAAATTGCCCGAACCAGGAGAACACGAATGGACAAGGCCGCGGAAGAGTTTTCAATATTAATGCGGCAGAGGCACAGGAAGACCCGGAGCTTATTACGGGTACATTTCTTATTGACAATAAATCTACTTACGTTTAATTTGATTCGGGTGCGGATAGAAGCTATATGAGTAGAGATTTTTGTGCTAAATTAAGTTGTCCATTGACGCCATTGGATAGTAAATGTTTACTCGAATTAGCAAACGGTAAATTAATTTCAGCAGATAATATATGCCAGAATCGAGAAATTAAACTGGGTAGCGAAATATTTAAGATTGATTTGATACCAGTAGAGTTAGGGAGTTTTGATGTAATAGTTGGCATGGACTGGCTGAAGAAGGTGAAAGCAAAGATCGTATGTTATAAAAATGCAATTCGCATTGTACGAGAAGAAGGAGAACCCTTAATGGTGTACGGAGAAAAGGGCAACATGAAGCTACATCTTATTAGTAATTTGAAGGCACAAAAACTAATAAGAAAAGGTTGCTATGCTGTTCTAGCACACGTTGAGAAAGTACAAACTGAAGAGAAGAGCATTAATGATGTTCCCGTCGTAAAAGAATTTCCCGATGTATTTCTGAAAGAATTACCGGGACTACCTCCACATCGATCTGTTGAATTTCAAATAGATCTTGTACCAGGAGCTGCACCAATAGCTCGTGCTCCTTATAGACTCGCACCCAGCGAGATGAAAGAACTGCAAAGCCAACTGCAAGAACTATTAGAACGTGGTTTCATTCGACCAAGCACATCACCATGGGGAGCTCCTGTTTTATTTGTCAAGAAGAAGGATGGTACATTTAGGTTGTGTATTGACAACAGAGAGTTGAATAAACTTACCATCAAAAACCGTTATCCACTGCCGAGAATTGATGACTTATTTGATCAACTACAAGGCTCGTCGATTTATTCGAAGATCAATTTACGTTCTGGATATCATCAAATGCGAGTAAAGGAGGATGATATTCCAAAAACTGCTTTTAGGACGCGTTATGGTCATTACGAGTTTATGGTTATGCCGTTTGGATTGACTAACGCACCAGCTGTGTTCATGGACCTTATGAACCGAGTGTGTGGGCCATATCTTGACAAGTTTATCATTATTTTCATCGATGACATACTTATTTACTCAAAGAATGATCAAGAGCACGAAGAACATTTGAGAAAAGTGCTAGAAGTATTGAGGAAAGAAAAACTGTACGCTAAGTTTTCAAAGTGTGCATTTTGGTTGGAAGAAGTTCAATTCCTCGGTCACATAGTGAACAAAGAAGGTATCCAGGTAGACCCGGCAAAGATCGAAACCGTTGTTTTAAAAATGAATGCAGTCTTTGAAAAACGTCTCATATAGAGGTCAAAACCTCGCAACGAAATCAATTAATATGGAACGTTTTTAATCAATAAGAACGGGACATTTCATATTTGCCATCACAAAAGCTTGAGACAACGTCGGTGCTGACCTCACAAAGGTCCTGTACTCTGGTAGGATCATGTTCACAAAATGCTGAATTCGAGATAGTTCATCCGGCACCTACTGTTGCACAAACCTCAAATTGTCCATATACTTCTCAATTACTTCATCAATTGACATCTGCGGCGTCATCCGCATTTCAAGGAACTCCATCTTAATTCTGTTCATGTCAAACACATTGCAATACTGCTCACATACTTTTGTGTAAAACTGCTCCCAGGTGATCATTCTAACTTGCTCTGGTGTAACACTAACTATCACAGAATCCCACCACACCATTGCTCTATCTTTCAATAACCTGCGTGCATAAGTCACCTTTAGTTCTGGCTCACACCTTGAGAGTCACAGTTGGGTCAGGACTTCCCGAAAACGGAGACAGTCCACAATCTCTGAATTGTTTAAAAGTGCATCTCTTTGGTGGTTGGTATTGTTGCTGGAATTGCTGTTGTGGAAATGGTACAGCATCATAAACCTCTGCCTCATCCTCCACATCTAGAGCACTGAACGTTCCGGGGTGGATCAGGTTTGTAGTGTTCGCCTCCCTGTTATCTGCCATCTGTGCTACAAAACACTCGCACAAAAGCTTAGTGGATAATTGTTAGTTTCCTAAACACTAACATGCACAACATCCTACATTCACTTAGCTCCCATCCCACGGACATGTTTAACTTAACTCAGGGTTTAGGAACAATTACGCGCATGTACTTACGGCTAAACCACGCTCTGATACCAAGTTGTAACACCCTAATTTTTTTAAACACATCGGAAGTAAATATGTAATTACCAAAGCAACCTTAGTTAATGTTTACATAACATTGTTTACAAACCAACTTTATACAACAGCGGTGTTACGTGAAAACATAATTAAATTAGAAAACATCAGAGTCAACGCATAGTCAAACATGTCTTCTAATCCGTCCGCAACACCCATCCTAACCAAGAGTACCTAAACCTGTAAAGGGTGGAAATGTGGGGGAATTAACACAACTGCTAAGTGAATGGATACTATCTAACAGACTAAGCATAAGCAACTGAACATGCAAGGGGTCACAACTATGCTAACATCCTGAACTAGCATATAACAACAACTGACAATATGAGGATCGGAGACTTGTAGGAGCACACGACTTAGTTGATCAAGCTACAGTCTACCGATTGTCCGCTTTACTGATTCCACTGCATAACCGTCCAGACGCAACACATGCGTCCTTCTATGCTATGCTGAACAATCAGTAACATCATGACCTGACCAGGCTACCACAGTCGACCTCACATCAACCCTACCTTGCCGCCTTGATGGGTTCCCAACCTTGTCGCCTCGGTTAGTGTCCAACTAACAGTGCGCACATAAGATCACAGATAAACAGTCATGCAATCGTCCTAACTAACATGGCAATATCTAACTACGCATGGTAATCATACTGAACATAAACATAATATAAAGAGTCTGAACAAGTAGCGTGTCAGCTACTTAATACTCTATCCGGAGATAGACCCACTCACTGAATACCAGCAACTAGCTCAGATAATCTATCACTGAGCGGCTTCCTTATCCTTATCACCTGAACATAAGGCAAAACAAGTTAGTTTCTGTCTGTTAACACAAAACAACACAGTACAGTAAATCAGTCACAAAAATCGCCACTAAAAGTCCACTTAACACTTATGCATTTTCAGAATTTACATCCTGATCAACATTAGTCATGCGGACAGCATAACGACTAGGAAACAACACTTAGTAAAATATTCTGCCCACAAATACACTTGGCCGACTGACTCACACAGTCGGTCGACTGTGTCCATACACACACGGTCGTGTGTCCTCTCACTCGGTCGACTGAGTAAAATAAAGCATCTGGTCAGAACTCAGACACACTCAGTCGAGTGTGTCACTCAACCAGTCGATCGTCTACACGGTCGGTTGAGTGTCAAAAGACACTCGGCCGAGTGTGTTCATCTGATGAAGAAGATGAACACTGCTACGGTTTTAACCCAAAATTCGCCATTTCTTGCACTAGAGCTCGTTTCTTACCTCAAAACTGACCAAATCGACTATACTATTCATCAATAAACACAAACCCACAAGATTTTGGCACTAACAACATCAAAATCAACCATTTTGACCCAATTTGCACATTTAACAAACTTGACACAAAAACCTCAATTTCACAAAGATTAAAGCTTGATACACTACGATTCTTACCTCAAAAGACTCAGTAAATTGTAAGGAATAAGATGATATGAATGATTTGAGCTCTAGTGAAAGGACTCGTCCTTATCCACCTGGATGAAGTGATCAACATTTGGTCCCATTGCGATGATCGACTCCAAGTAATGTCCTTAAAATGACCAAATGCACAGCGGAAGACTTAATTCGTACCTGAGAATAAACATGCTTAAAAGTGTCAACCAAAAGGTTGGTGAGTTCATAGGTTTATCATAACAATCATTTCAATATATTAATAGACCACAAGATTTCATAATCTTAAACATAATACACTCGCAAGTGTATGTAAAGCATTCTAAGTGGTTGAGCACTTGGTAACCATACTTAACATTTAATCAACGTCGCATATTCCCTTTATTATGAAATCTCACTACACTGTACCAAGTGTAGCCTACAAAATGAAGTACTGAGCAACCGTTGAATACTGGTCGTCCAGTCCGGTTGGGGTTGTTAGGCCCGATAGATCTATCAATAGGATTCGCGTTTACAATATCCATGTAAATAGTAGTTACCAAGCTACAGGGAAATATGCCAGTGGTAAAACTCAACGTAGAATATATTTTTAAGTACTTGTGTCTATTTCGTAAATATTTATAAAAGCATCGCATGTATTCTCAGCCCAAAAATATATATTATAAAAGCAATTAAAAAGGGAGCAAATGAAACTCACCTATTATATTTTTTAGTAAAAATACATATGACTATATTGAACAATGCAGGGTTGACCTCGGATTCACGAACCTATATCATTTGTATATATATATTAACACGCATAATTGAAATTGAGCAAATTCATATATATTTATTAGTGATATCATCTTTATATTAATAACTTATATGTTTCATAAATATATTCATTTAATGTATTTTAAATAAAAATATAGTTATGTTTTATGTGTTAAGTATAGTTTGTGTAATTAATAGTTATTTGATAAAATAATAATAATAATAATGAATAAATAAAAAGTTTTTTTATTTTACAATAATAATAATAGTTATTATGATAATAATATTGATACTAGTATTACTGATAATTATGACATAAAAATAATAATATTATTGTCAAAATAATAGTAATAATAATAATAATAATATTAATAATAATAATAATAATAATAATAATAATAATAATAATAATAATAATAATAATAATAATAATAATAATAATAATAATAATAATTGTAATAGAAGTAATATACCTATCAGAATGAGTTTGGCCCAAGTATTCGGCCCAAGTTAAAACCAACAAGGGTCCATTACACAAATTGGGTTACCAGGTTCATTTATATATCGTATATGTTTCTGTGGTCGGTTCTAATAGATCAAAATAGCAGAACAAGAAGCAGGAGCGAGAGTTTCAAGATTCAAGTGTTCTTTGATTCATTAATCAATAATCAATCAAGTGAAAATTCGTAATTCATCGATTCATCATCAATCATCATGGTTACCACATCACAATCGGCTGGCTGGAGTAAAATTATCAGTTTTGGGGGTTTTTCTTGAGTGGGTTCGATCTGAATCAAAGATAGAAAGCAGCAGCAGTACAGTCGAAGAAGTTGCAGGTTTTATATATATATTTTCTTTTGTTTTATTTATTTATTTAATTATTTAATTATTTTTTTTTTTATTTGAACTGTAACAGCTGAAAGGTTTTCAGTTTTATGATGCCATCATCAAAATCGATTTGTATGTGAGGTTTTGATGGGTGTCGATGATGTTCCTTTGTGGTTTACAACTGAAACAAAAACAGAAATTCACTGAATACATTATAACAGGTTTGATGGAATTATAGTGGTGTTGGTGTCGGTTTTAGGTGATGCTAGTGATGATGATGGTGTCCCGGTTGAAAAAGAAACAAGAGGAAAATAGTATCAGTGAATATTTTGATAGAAGCATGATTGTGGTGGATCATGTTCGGTTTGTATTCGAAGAAAAAAAAATAGAAAACAGAAAAGTGGAAGTATGGTGGTTTCAATTGGACAGCAGGTGGCGGTGGTTATGGTGTTGTAGGGTGATGGTGGAAACCGGACAGAAGTAGCAGCATGATAGTTAGCAGTAATAAACATTGCAGGTTGTCGTGGATGATTTCAAACAGAAAAATGGAAAACAGAAGTATGGTAGCAATAGTTGTTCGAGTTTTGTTTGGTTTTCTGGCATCACAACCCAACAGAAATTCGATGGTTGTGTTTGTTTTGATTTCGTAAAAAAAAATTCGATTTGCTTGAAGAATGAGTAAGAACAGGGGTTAACAAGAATATTTTCTGTATTATGTTATTTTCCTTTCATTACCAATTACAGAGTAATATATGAAGTGACGATTTCTGTTGTTAGATGTGATTGAGAAAGACTTGTAACAAGAATCCGACTTTTACTGAATTCGTATACAGATATATATGGCTAAAATATTCAGTAGTAATATAAAAACAAGAAACAATTTAACTAAACATATAATGGCTACAGTTGAATCGTACAGTTTAAAGACTTTGATGTCCATAATTTGTTGTTATATATTTAATATATTCGACTAGTGACGATTGAGACAAGAAACAAAATTGATGAAGTTGCTTATGATATGAATTGGATCTGTGAATATATCGGTTCTTATTTTATTTTCTTTATTATTATTATTTTTTTTATATATATCTGTATATATACATATTAGTATCTATTTTTCATATATAGCTATTTATATGATTATATTTATATATAATTATACATTCATCAATAATGTTTTATAGTTATTATATTAAGTTATTTCATAATAGAAATAAATATTTTATATTTCAACACATATTATCCATAACTTTTATTTAGATTCAATATACACATAATAACAATTTGTATAAAGTCATATATATATATATATATATATATATATATATATATATATATATATATATATATATATATATATATATATATATATATATATATATATATATATATATATATGTATACTTTTACATAAATATTTACACATTGATTCGTGAATAATCGGAAATGGTTAAAAGTTAAATGGATATATAAAATAGTTCAAAGTTTTTAAGACTCAACATTACAGACTTTGCTTATTGTGTCGAAAACATAATAAGATTAGGTTTAAATTTGATTGGAAATTTCTGAGTCGTCACAGTACCTACCCGTTAAAGAAATTTCGTCCCGAAATTTGAGTAAGGTCGTCATGGCTAACAATAAAATTGTTTTTATGACGAATATGAGTTGATAATTAGAGTTTTATCATTATTGATTAATATGGATAAAACGATTCGATTATGTGAAGCGTACAAGTGAAGCTATCACAAAGGATTAAGAAAGAGATTTAACTTTTGACGTAGATACGATGATTTTAGAAAATAATGTGCGTCTTAACTTTTGACGTTGTCTTGGTGAAATTCCGGAATTCAAGGGATTTAAAAGAAAATCTTGGATATCTATAGGATTTGATTCTTCAGGATTTATGGAAAATTAGGATCCTCTTTAATTTAATGTGATTATCTGTCTCAATTGCTTTGTCTGGTATCTTCTCTATAAATGAACTTCTTTCATTTCATTATTTTCACCACTCCAATTCCTTCTTTCTCGATACATATACTTTCAAACGATTGTGAAAATTCTTAATCCAGTTCTGATCCTTGTCCTCATCCTTACTATCGCAACATTCATTCTCCTTTTCCAACTTTCACCTGATGAATCTACTTTCTTCTACTTTCCCTTTGGGGTTATAGTGTTTTTAATTCTCCCGTGTCTCTATGTTGCGATAAACATTGACATACACGGTTTGTAACTTATGCGTTGTTATCGGGCTTTATATTTTCCCTGATATTTCGAAGCTCTATGCTTTTGTTTTCTCTTCCCTACTTCAAGTCAAGCGAATAATGGTCCAGAATTCGTAGATATAGAATTTCGAATGATTATAATTTTCTAAGCAGGAAGGAACGTGATAGCACGATTTGATTTTCAAATTTATCAAAATTACTGAAGATAGAACTATCAAGAATATATTCTTCTTGATATGTTCGGAGTTTATGTAGAATGAAAGAGTTATGTAACATGACACTTGATGACGGTACTGTGAATCATCACGTTCCAGTAGAAACTCAGCATGAATTACTGTAATATAATCACGTTGGCCAAGCGCATTATATTATACTAACTCATGCTTCAATTCCCAACACTACTCCAGAAACATTCATAATTCATATTTAGATTTTACTGAAGTTTCTAATATAATGGAATACCGAAAACACGAAGAGGTAGATAATTTCGGACAGGAATATTTATGAAAATATCCTCAAAATATCGAAGATATTTATGATGATATTTTTGGAATTTCTAAGTTCGAAAATTAACGGAAAAGATTTTCCGCAAGATTTTAACATGATATTGGAGCAAGATATTCTCTAAAGATTTCATCGGATACAGAATTACCTGGATTCTTTGAAGTCAAACTTATTCTTTGTGATTTGTCCACGGCTTCCTTCATAGTTTCGCATAATCCGCTTTTCGGTACTAAATTTTCTATTGAGGGTTTCCAACATTCCATTCTTTATTATCAAACTTTTGACCGTTTAGACCATCTACGATTTTGCTATTTCCTCTGCATTTAATGCTACCATATCTGAATCTTCAGTTATCAATCCGAGGTGGTTTCAGAAGAATTGTGTTTTTAGATGATTAAACGCTGATGGTAATGTGGTGGAATATAAAAGGTTCTCCGGTAACAATAAATAAACACGTATATATTCCGAGGTTATAATAAGGTTGTTTCGGATGAAAAGTCGGAGTTGAGTTGTTGGAGCTGTGACAAAGTTTGCTTCTTTGAAAGGGATTACCAAATTATTTTGGGTAATAATAACACTAAAGGAATTAGCACAGCTACGTGTTAAACGTTTACTCAGTTTTCGAGAGTTTTTCAGATGCATAACTATATGCATCAATCTTTTCTTCCGTAGATGAGGTGCGGCTGATTCATCCTCTCGATCGAGGTGTTTTCAAGAATCATGAAAGATTTGAACATGAATTGGAATCGTCAAGATTCAAATGAGGTTTAAGATGAAATCAAGTGGCAAACTTGAAGAATTGTTTAGTTTCATATGTTATAATCAATATTTTAATTCATTTTAATTGTCCAATGTCATTAGTCCACAATCGATAGTCCACAGTAACAGTCCAATAATTCATATATAGTTTAATATATAATATACCAATTAATTAATACGTGTCGTGACCCGTATACGTCTCAGACTCGATCACAACTCAAACTATATATATTATTATAGAATCAACCTCAACCCTGTATAGAGAACTCGATCATTACTGCATATAGAGTGTCTATGGTGATTCCAAATAATATATATAGATGCGTCGATATGATATGTCAAAACCTTGTATACGTGTCCCGATATTTAAATGCGTAAAATAAATAACAGAAATTAAATGACGATAAATTAAATGCGTAAAGTAAATAACAGAATTTAAATGACAATAAATAAAATTGCGAGAATTAAATTGCGATAAAATAAATTGCGATAATTAAAATTTAATAAGGAATTAACAGTTAGCTAGGAACAGTTAGCTAGGAACAGTTAGCGTGGATTCTTAACAAAATTTCTCATAGTTAATTTGTTTGTTTCTAACAAATTTTATTTTGTCAAATGTTTTCTTCATTATGCCACTTGTTGGATTCTGATAAATCAAAATCCAAATATGAAATTGGATGAATATAGTTATTCTGTGGTGAACGGATTTGTATATCGGTGGATGTAAGTAGGATAGTAAACGACTGTTGAATCAGCTTCGAAGAATGTACATTGTAACTTTTTAATGTGAAATCTGAATATTCCTCGGGTATTACCTACCCGTTAAAATATTTTCACAATTAACACTTTGTACGAAAGAATTTTTAATTACAATCTTTATGAAAACATATATACATATATATTTTCTTCAGATGCAATCATGGATTTAATGAGTTAATATGATATTAACTCATCTGATTTACCGTTAGAACAAGAATATATAATCTCTAAAACATTAGAGGTTACATAATCACTATGTCGAACTAAGATAAATGATGTAGAACGTCATGTAGAACGATGATCATACTCGAGGTACAGAATGAAATGTCGAAGCTGGTGACGCGGATGTTGTTGTTGGTGGTAGTAGTGCTGTTGGTGCTGAGGCTAGTGATGTTACTGGTATTGATGATACTGCTAGTGCTTGAAAATTGTGTACCGTGCTCTCTAAAGTTAAGACTCGAGCTCGGAGTTCTTTAACTTCTTCTACTAACCCTGGTTGGTTATCAGTGTGAGGTAGAGGTCGGATATCTTCTCTAGTTCCGTTAATGGTAGCCTCAAGACGAAAAATTCTTGAAAAAAGGGTATAAACGGTGTTGCGAACAGGTTCGTCGGTGATCGGGTCGAGCACTCCGACGTTAGGTGGTAAGTTCGGCTTGTGATATGGAGTACCTTCTTCATTTCTCCATAGGGTAAGTATTTCGCGAACCCATCCCCACTTTCTAAAGAAATCACAGTAGTTGATCGGTTGGTGCGCTCCCGTCATGCTATCTTCGGAGTCAGAAGAACTTGGTCTATTCGTAGAGGCCATCGTACGCGATCACAGAAAAGATTTTTGGTATGAAATGCTTAGTGACAGCAAATGATAGTTGGATGGTATTCTCAATGCATAATATGCCTAGATATATATAGTACCAGGATCCCTTAAAATACGGAGAAATTTACGGAAGATATCACGCAAAGTTTACCGTAATAGATACGCTAAGATATAAATTTGTCTATACGCTATCTATGCAATAAAGGCAGTAAGGCGTGTCTAGACTTAAGAATGATTAGCAGAAAATTTTCCACTAGGAATGATATACAATACTTATAATATGCAGCTAAGGTCGAAGTCCAGACTCGCTAATGCATCCTAACAACTATCAGTTAGACACACTAATGCAAGACCTGGTTCGCTAGGACCAACGCTCTGATACCAACTGAAAGGACCCGTCCTTATCCACCTGGACAAAGTCATCAACATTTGGTCCCATTGCGATGATCGACTCCAAGTAATGTCCTTAAAATGAGCAAATGCACAGCGGAAGACCTAATTCGTACCTGAGAATAAACATGCTTAAAAGTGTCAATCAAAAGGTTGGTGAGTTCATAGGTTTATCATAACTATCATTTCAATATATTAATAGACTACAAAATTTCATAATCATAAACATAATACACTCGCAAGTGTATGTAAAGCATTCTAAGTGGTTGAGCACTTGGTAACCATACTTAACATTTAATCAACGTCGCATATTCCCTTTATTATGAAATCTCACTACACTGTACCAAGTGTAGCCTACAAAATGAAGTACTGAGCAACCGTTGAATACTGGTCGTCCAGTCCGGTTGGGGTTGTCAGGCCCGATAGATCTATCAACAGGATTTGCGTTTACAATACCCATGTAAATAGTAGTTACCAAGCTACAGGGAAATATGCCAGTGGTACAACTCAACGTAGAATATATTTTTAAGTACTTGTGTCTATTTCGTAAATATTTATAAAAGCATCGCATGTATTCTCAGCCCAAAAATATATATTGCAAAAGCAACCAAAAAGGGAGCAAATAAAACTCACCTAATGTATTTTGTAGTAAAAATACATATGACTATATTGAACAATGCAGGGTTGACCTCGGATTCACGAACCTATATCATTTGTATATATATATTAACACGCATAATTGAAATTGAGCAAATTCATATATATTTATTAGTGATATCATCTTTATATTAATAACTTATATGTTTCATAAATATATTCATTTAATGTATTTTAAATAAAAATATAGTTATGTTTTATGTGTTAAGTATAGTTTGTGTAATTAATAGTTATTTGATAAAATAATAATAATAATAATGAATAAATAAAAAGTTGTTTTATTTTACAATAATAATAATAGTTATTATGATAATAATATTGATACTAGTATTACTGATAATTATGACATAAAAATAATAATATTATTGTCAAAATAATAGTAATAATAATAATAATAATAATAATAATAATAATAATATTAATAATAATAATAATAATAATAATAATAATAAAAATAATAATAATAATAATAATAATAATAATAATAATAATAATAATAATAATAATAATAATAATAATAATAATAATAATAATATTTGTAATAGAAGTAATATACCTATCATAATGAGTTTGGCCCAAGTATTCGGCCCAAGTTAAAACCAACAAGGGTCCATTACACAAATTGGGTTACCAGGTTCGTTTATATATCGTATATGTTTCTGTGGTCGGTTCTAATAGATCGAAATAGCAGAACAAGAAGCAGGAGCGAGAGTTTCAAGATTCAAGTGTTCTTTGATTCATTAATCAATAATCAATCAAGTGAAAATTCGTAATTCATCGATTCATCATCAATCATCATGGTTACCACATCACAATCGGTTGGCTGGATTAAAATTATCAGTTTTGGGGGTTTTTCTTGAGTGGGTTCGATCTGAATCAAAGATAGAAAGCAGCAGCAGTGCAGTCGAAGAAGTTGCAGGTTTTATATATATATTTTCTTTTCTTTTATTTATTTATTTAATTATTTAATTATTTATTTTTTTATTTGAACTGTAACAGCTGAAAGGTTTTCAGTTTTATGATGCCATCATCAAAATCGATTTGTATGTGGGGTTTTGATGGGTGTCGATGATGTTCCTTTGTGGTTTACAACTGAAATAAAAACAGAAATTCACTGAATACATTATAACAGGTTTGATTGAATTATAGTGGTGTTGGTGTCGGTTTTAGGTGATGCTAGTGATGATGATGGTGTCCAGGTTGAAAAAGAAACAAGACGAAAATAGTATCAGTGAATATTTTGATAGAAGCATGATTGTGGTGGATCTTGTTCGGTTTGTATTCGAAGAAAAAAAATAGAAAACAAAAAAGTGGAAGTGTGGTTTCAATTGGATAGCAGGTGGCGGTGGTTATGGTGTTGTAGGGTGATGGTGGAAACCGGACAGAAGTAGCAGCATGATAGTTAGCAGTAATAAACATTGCAGGTTGTCATGGATGATTTCAAACAGAAAAATGGAAAACAGAAGTATGGTAGCAATAGTTGTTCGAGTTTTGTTTGGTTTTCTGGCATCACAACCCAACAGAAATTCGATGGTTGTGTTTGTTTTGATTTCGTAAAAAAAATCGATTTGCTTGAAGAATGAGTAAGAACAGGGGTTAACAAGAATATTTTCTATATTATGTTATTTTCCTTTCATTACCAATTACAGAGTAATATATGAAGTGACGATTTCTGTTGTTAGATGTGATTGAGAAAGACTTGTAACAAGAATCCGACTTTTACTGAATTCGTATACAGATATATATGGCTAGAATATTCAGTAGTAATATAAAAACAAGAAACAATTTAACTAAACATATAATGGCTACAGTTGAATCTTACAGTTTAAAGACTTTGATGTCCATAATTTGTTGTTATATATTTAATATATTCGACTAGTGACGATTGAGACAAGAAACAAAATTGATGAAGTTGCTTATGATATGAATTGGATCTGTGAATATATCGGTTCTTATTTTATTTTCTTTATTAATTTTTTTTTATATATATCTGTATATATACATATTAGTATCTGTTTTTCATATATAGCTATTTATATGATTATATTTATATATAATTATACATTCATCAATAATGTTTTATAGTTATTATATTAAGTTATTTCATAATAGAAATAAATATTTTATATTTCAACACATATTATCCATAACTTTTATTTAGATTCAATATACACATAATAACAATTTGTATAAAGTCATATATATATATATATATATATATATATATATATATATATATATATATATATATATATATATATATATATATATATATATATATATATATATATGTATACTTTTACATAAATATTTACACACTGATTCGTGAATCGTTAGAAATGGTTAAAAGTTAAATGGATATATAAAATAGTTCAAAGTTTTTAAGACTCAACATTACATACTTTGCTTATTGTGTCGAAAACATAATAAGATTAGGTTTAAATTTGATCGGAAATTTTCGGGTCGTCACATCTAGAACACAAATTGGAAATCTAGGGTTTGATGGGATGAGATGAGAGTATACGGAGTATTTAGAATATTCAAGAAGAAATGAGAAGAAAAGGACAGCACTAAACACTTAATTGGGGTTAATCCCATACCTCATCACACACGGGTATTTACCAGTTATCTAGTAACTTTCATACTTAATTTGACTGCCCTAATGGAGTCCAAATTAAATAAACGAACCTGTCCTGTGACCCTTGTCACAAACTGGTCTTAACTAAATAATAAAATAATATTACACATATAAATAACATAAAGGCGTAAATAATCCCACAAATATGCCTAAGGGCATAATAGTCATCTTACTTCTAGGCCCGATCTGAGGATTTTACAAATCCACCCCCCTTAAAGAGATTCCGTCCTTGAAATCTGGTCAAGGTTAAATAGATGTGGAAAACGAGCCTTCATCAGCTCTTCGGTCTCCCACGTAAGGTTCGATCCTAAACTATGCTTCCACTCAACAAGCACCATATGGATCTCCTTCTTTCTCGGCTTAGTCACCTTTCTATCGACAATTCTTACCGGTTCTTCAACTAACTTTTGATTTAAGTCCACCCTCAAATCACTTAATGGAACCAGTTGCGTTTCATCATCAACCTTACACTTCCTAAGGTAACACGCATTGAAAGTGTTATGAATTCCTGCTAACTCTGTCAAGAGCTCTAATACAACCGTCTGATCATTAACTCTCTGAATAATCTTGAACGGCCCAATGTATCTCGGAGCTAACTTTCCCCGCTTACGAAACCTGATAACTCCCTTCCATGGTGAAACTTTCAAGTAAACACGATCTCCCACTTCAAAGTTTACCGGACGCCTACGTGGATCAGCATACATTTTCTGTCTATCACGTGCCACTTTCAACTTTTCACTTGCTATCGCTACCTTGTTTGCTATTATCTAAACTAATTCTAGACCTGCAAACTGTTTCTCTCCGGCTTCTAACCAACAAGTCGACGTTCTACATTTGCGACTATACAACATCTCATAAGGCGGCATGCCAATACTCGAATGGTAATTATTGTTGTAGGCAAACTCAATCAAAGGTAGATGTATATCCCACGGACCACCGTACTCTAATACGCAGTACCTAAGCATATCCTCTAGTGTCTGTATAGTACGCTCACTTTAATCATCGGTCTGTGGATGGTACGTTGTACTCAGGTTTACCCTTGTTCCCAAACTTTTCTGTAAGCTGTTCCAGAAATTAGACACAAATCTAGAATCCCTGACAGATACGATAGACAACGGAACCCCATGTCGACTAACTATTTCTTTCAAGTATAATTCTTTTAAAGTACTCAACGAAGCTGTCTCTTTTGTTGCTAAAAAATGTGCACTTTTTGTCAGTCGATCAACAATTAACCATATCATATCATTACCTCTCTGAGATCTAGGTAATTTGGTTACAAAATCCATCGTAATATGATCCCATTTCCACTCTGGAATTTTCAACTGCTGTAACGTACCATATGGTTTTTGATGTTCGGCCTTAACCTGTGCACAAATATGACATCTTTCTACCAATTGAGCAATATCTTTCTTCATCGTTGGCCACCAATACATTGATTTCAAGTCGATATACATCTTGGTACTACCCGAATGGACAGTTAATCTTGATTTGTGTGCTTCATTTAAGATCAATTTCCTTAAATCTCCAAGCATAGGCACCCACATTCGGTTCTTAAACGTCTTAAGTCTACGAGAATCGTCAGTCAATTGGTCCTTTATTTTGATCATCAATTCAGTCTTTAAATTCTCCTCCAATACAGCTTGGGCTTGCACCTGTTTTATCTATTTAATTAGTTCAGAAACTATTTCAGTTCTCATAAATTTTACGGTCTCCACGGTCTTTTTATGACTTAAAGCATCGGCAACAACATTTTCTTTGCCCGGGTGATACTTTATTTCATAATCATAGTCTTTTATAAGCTATATCCACCGTCTCTGTCGCATATTCAGTTTTTTCTGCGTGAAAATATGCTGAAGACTCTTATGATCTGTACATGTTACACACTTTGTACCGTATAAGTAGTGTCTCCATAACTTCAAAGCAAACACCACTGCAGCCATTTCTAAATCATGAACCAGATAGTTACATTCGTGTGTCTTTATCTCTCTGCATCAGAACACACCCCAACCCAGCAATTGACGCATCACAATAAACCACGAAGTCATCTGAACCCTCTGGTAATGCTAACACTGGAGCCTGACCCATCGAAAACTTACATCTTTTCTAGTCAATTTGGTTAACGGACCACCTATTTTAGAAAAATCTTTTATAAATCGATGATAATAACCCACAAGACCAAGAAACTCTTAACTTCTGTCGGCATCTTCGGAGAGTTCCAACTCATTACCGCTTCTATTTTTGACGGATCCACTTTAATACCTGCCTCACAGATAACATGACCCAGAAACTGCACCTCTCGAAGCCAAAACTCACACTTCAAGAACTTAGCGTATAACTTCTCTTTCTTTAACAACTCTAACACTAATTGAAGATGTGTCACATGATCAGCCTCTATCTTTGAATATACCAATATATCATCGATAAACACAATAACAAACTGATCTAAATATGGTTTACAAATCATGTTCATCAGATCCATGAAGACTGCCGGAGCATTTGTTAACCCAAATGGCATAACCAAGAACTCGTAATGCCCATATCTAGTTCTGAACGCTGTCTTCGGTATATCTGATTCTGCAACCCGAACCTGATGATTCCCGGATCTAAGATCTATTTTCGAAAAATGCGACGCACCCTGAAGATGGTCAAACAGATCATCGATTCTAGGCAACGGATACTTATTCATAACCGTTCTCTTATTAAATTCTTGATAATCTATACACATTCTTAATGACCCATCTTTCTTCTTTACAAATAACACCGGTGCACCCCACAGTGAAGAACTCGGTCTTATAAACCCTCTGTCTAACAATTCTTGTATCTGAGACATTATCTCTCTAATTTCGGAAGGTGCTAGCCTATAAGGAGCCTTAGCTACTGGAGTTGTTCCAGGAACCAACTCAATCTTATACTCTACTTCTCTTACCGGCGGCAACCCCGGTAATTCATCAGGAAACACCTCAGGAAATTCCAAAACCACCGGAATATTAGTAACAGATCTCTTCTCTATCTTAGCATCAATAACATAAGCCATAAAAGACTCACACCCCTTCGAAAGTGACTTCTTCGCCTTGATCATAGAAATCAATGGAAAACTGAACCCACTTCGTTCCCCTCGGGCCACAATACGGGTTCCATCGGTCAAACGAAAAGTCACAATCTTCTTGTCACACTTAATGTGGGTTTTATGTAGGCTCATCCAGTTCATCCCTAACACTACATCAAAACTAGGGATATGTAACACTAAACAGGACATAGCAAGCAGTCTACCATCAATTTCTATACTAACTCCAGACACATACGTTGTGACTAGAACCGTCTTACTATCAGCTACCTCTACTCAAACAGGCGCAGGCAGCACAGTAGCAGGTAACCCTAACTTAGTACAGAAATCTATAGACATAAATGTCCTATTTGCAGCCGAATCAAACAATACTCTAGCAGTATTGAGTTGATCAAGAACATACCGGTTATGACATCATCATTATTAGTTGCAGCCTCCACTGTCATCTGAAAGGCCCTTGCTTCTGCAGTCAGCGGGTTCTTTCTCTTTTGTCCACTTGAGGCTGTAGAACCCCCGACAGATGCCGAACGTGCCCCTGACCCTGCCCCAGAACTTGCACCCTTAGATGCAAGACAACTTGCTGAGAGATGACCCAGCTGATGACAACTCCAACACACATTCTCCCTGAAGGAACACCCCTGAGATTCATGACCTACCATACCACATCTTAAACACCTTCTCATCGCCTCTGAACACTGCCCACTGTAAGAAGACTTACATCCCTTACACCATTCTTTCTTTCCAGAACCTAAACCTGAACTACCTTGGTTACCCTTACCCTTTTGTCTAAACCCAAACGATTTCTTAGACTTCGAACCGGATTGACTGGTAGCCTGACTACCCTACGATGCAATGTTTCCCCAGTTCATTCCTCTAGCTGCTCTTACATCACTTTCCACCATCTTTGCCATCACAAAAGCTTGAGACAACGTCGGTGCTGACCTCACAAAGGTCCTGTACTCTGGTAGGGTCATGTTCACAAAATGTTGAATTCGAGATTGTTCATCCGGCACCCACTGTTGCACAAACCTCAACTTTTCCATATACTTCTCAATTACTTCATCAATTAACATCTGTGGCGTCATCCGCATTTCAAGGAACTCCATCTTAATTCTGTTCATGTCAAACACATTGCAATACTGTTCACATACTTTTGTGTAAAACTGCTCCCAGGTGATCATTCTAACTTGCTCTGGTGGAACACTAGCTATCACAGAATCCCACCACACCATTGCTCTATCTTTCAATAACCTGCGTGCATAAGTCACCTTTAGTTCAGGCTCACACTGACAAACCTCAAATGCCTTCTCAACCTCCCGTAACTAATTGAGAGTCACAGTTGGGTCAGGACTTCCCAAAAATGGAGACGGTTCACAATCTCTGAATTATTTAAAAGTGCATCTCTTTGGTGTCTGGTATTGTTGTTGGAATTGCTGTTGTGGAAATGGTTGTTGATATATAGGTGGCTGAACTTGGTTCATCATCATTGGGTTTGAGTACTGGTAGTTAATCTGTGGTGGTGTGATGTATTGAGGGACTTGACTCTGGAAGGGGTATTGATACTGGTTCTGGTTTATCTATGGTACGGTATGCGACTGAGCAGTAGCAAAACCCGGTGGTGTATCCTCATTACCCGAATTTCTAGCTAACTCAAGCTCAGCAATCTTTTCCTGAGCTTCCTTAAACTTACTTTCAAGCTCGTGCATATAATCAGCATCATAAACCTCTGCCTCATCCTCCACATCTGGATCACTGAACGTTCCAGGGTGGATCGGGTTTGTAGCATTCGCCTCTGATAAGGCTAAAAAGGAACATATATTTCATAGCAATATCCCTCATAAATAATAGGTTTTCATATGTAATTGTATTATATTTTCATTGTAATTGTTTAAATAAATAAGTGCGAAGACAAAAGGCGAAAACGAAGATTTGAAGACAAAAACGTCCAAAAAGCTCAAATGTACAAGATACAATCCAAGTGGTTCAATTTATTGATGAGAAACGTCTCAAAATGACAAGAGTACAAGTTACAAAATGCAAAGTACATGATATTAAATTGTACGCAAGGACGTTCGAAAATCCGGAACTGGGACATGAGTCAACTATCAACGCCCGACGCAACGGACCAAAAATTACAAGTCAACTATGCACATAAATACAATATAATATATAAATAATTCTTAAAAATTATATATATATTATATTATTATTTAATAACGTCGACAAGCAAGGTTCCAAAATTGTGTGAGCTGGATTTTCAAACTCCACGACTCGCGGAGTTTGTAGGCTTAAAACTCCACGACTCGCGGAGCTGCAAAAATTAGAAATGCCTATAAAAGGCCATGCATTCTGCCGAGTTTAAAAATAAAAATAATAATAATAATACTCTGTAATAAATAATAAATAAATAAATATATATATATATATATATATATATATATATATATATATATATATATATATATATATATATATATATATATATATATATATATATATATATATATATATATATATATATATAGTATATGGTAGTTTTATATTAGATTAGTTCAGGTTATGTAAAGGTTATTTTACGGGTTTTTGAAGTCGAAATTCTGTCCGTGTAACACTACGCGATAAATACTCAATGTAAGTTATGTTCTCCTTTTTAAATTAATGTCTCGTACTTAAGTTATTATTATGCTTATTTGAGCCAAAGTAATCATGATGTTGGACTAAATATTAAAGACGGGGTAATTGGGCTTTGTACCATAATTGGGGTTTAGACAAAAGAACGACACTTGTGGAAATTAGACTATGGGCTATTAATGGGCTTTATATTTGTTTAACTAAATGATAGTTTGTTAATTTTAATATAAAGATTTACAATTGGACGTCCCTATAAATAACCATATACACTCGATCGGACACGATGGGCGGGATATTTATATGTACGAATAATCGTTCATTTAACCGGACACGGGAATGGATTAATAGTCTATGAAATTATTAAAACAGGGGTGAAATTATGTACAAGGACACTTGGCGTAATTGTTAACAAAGTATTAAACCTTGGATTACACGCAGTCGATATCCTGGTGTAATTATTAAACAAAGTATTAAAACCTTGTTACAGTTTAAGTCCCCAATTAGTTAGAATATTTGACTTCAGATATAAGGATAATTTGACGAGGACACTCGCACTTTATATTTATGACTGATGGACTGTTATGGACAAAAACCAGACGGGCATATTAAATAATCCAGGACAAAGAACAATTAACCCATGGGAATAAACTAAAAATCAACACGTCAAACATCATGATTACGGAAGTTTAAATAAGCATAATATATTTTATTTCATATTTCCTCGTACTTTTATTTATTGTCATTTTAATTATTGTTATTTATTTTATATTGTTAGTTAAATATCGTCATTTACTTTACGCTTCGCTTAAAATATAAAATCGACAAATCGGTCATTAAACGGTAAAACCCCCTTTTATATATTATTAATATAATATATTTTGTATGAATATAATTGTTTAAAATATAGTGTGAAATAAGCCAGCTCCATGTGGAACGAACCGGACTTACTAAAAACTACACTACTCTATGATTAGGTACACTGCCTATAGTGTTGTAGCAAGGTTTAGGTATATCCATTTTGTAAATAAATAAATATCTTGTGTAAAATTGTACCGTATTTAATAGTATTTCCTTGTAAAATTTAATTGTATTTTATACCCCTTAGCCATAACATCAAGTATTTTTGGCGCCGCTGCCGGGGAAATCGGCGAAACGCTATATTTTTAATTTATTTTTGTATAAATATATTTATATATATTTTTAGAAAAACAATATAAAATTAAAAAAAAAACGTTTTTCAACCTCCGCGACTCGCGGAGATTTTCTGGAACGGGACACCGCGACTGGCGGAGCCGCCCTGACCGGCTGACCAGAAACCCTAAAAAGCATTTATTACGGAGTAATTATTATTTATTTATTTTTTTTACCCTAATTAGGTTATAAATATAATATTATTTAATTTAGTTTTTAATTAATTTGTATTTTAAGTTATTATTAGTTTTATTAATATATATATAAATTAATACTTTTATAAATAATATATATAATAATAATATTTTTATAAAAATAAATAATTTTATCAACTTTAATTTTATTTTTATATTTTGTATCTTTTTATTTGTTTTAGCGTAATATTTGTATTTTTCGTTCGTAATTAATTTTAAACTTAGTTTTTGCCGTAGTTATTTTATATTTCTAGATTCTTAGGCTTTGCTGTAAAATCCCTTAAGTGCTTTTTCTTTAGATTAAGATTTAGGCGCTTTAGAATTTTGCGACGCCGTTTATATATTTTAGTGCCTTTTAAGTAATTACCGTTTTGGATATAGAATTCCTTTAAGTTTTAATACCTTTAGGCGCAATTTTTTAGATATAATTTTTAGACTTTTAAGTTTCGACATTTTTCTTTCTTATTTTTATTTTTCGACGTTTTTCGACGCGTATTCTTTTTCTTTCTTATTTCTCGACGATCTAGTTTTTAGGACTTAGAATTTTCTCTATTTCTTCTTTATAATTTCTTTAAAATTTCAACGAAAAATTATTTTAAGCGGTTAAATTGATAGACATCCAAATTTTCTGCTTCGTAGTAATAGTTGAATTTGTTAGTGGCTGAGTTGTGAGCTTCCGATTTAACGGGTTCTGGCTCCCTGCTGCATCTATTGGCTATTCGAAACGTGGCCAAAAGCAGAAAAGTCTATTAATTTGATAACTTATATAATTTTTTTTATTTTATTTTATAACTAATAGGATAATTAGTAAATGCACCACATTGTAGCTAAAATTTGGTAATAAACGCATTATGGAAAATCTCGAAAATATCTTAGAAACTCTTTATGACATCCGAAATCAATTTCATCAATACTCTCAAACAGGTGTTGATGACAATTCATTCGGTCAATCTTGGATCATGAATGACGAAACAATGACTGGTTGTGAAATATGTGGAGATTATCACTCAACATGGGAATGTTATTATTACGTTCCTATGGAAAATTATGCACCCACGGAACCTGAATGGAATGATTATGAAGAATATAATTCAAATTGGGATTATTCCCAAGAATATTTCCAAACTCAACAACCAGCAGACGAGAAAAATTACGTGTCTGAAAATTTATTAGACAATATGAAAATCAAACTCGAAGAACTCAATGCTCAAAATGAACAAATGAGAGAGTTTGTAAACCGGCAAGCTGAAACTCTATCAGACTACACACCTGTTGATCTGAGGAGTATTGTGCAAGAAAATCTCATATCATCGAATTTTGATGAATTCGAGAGCTCCGAAATCACCAACTATCCTGATGATACTTTTTATTTAGTTTTACCAATTTCACAACATATCGACACATTAGCCTCTACCGACAAAATCATCGATCCATCAATGAATGAAGAAGAAGTAAGGGTGACAAATTGGTACTCATGGGAAAACGATAACGTTGAAAATTTTACCCCCGAGACCAAAATGGTGAGACCAATAAGTACCATTAATGAAGAAGAATTTGCTTCGATCCCGAAATTCACTATTCCACAACTTTCCAACCCAATATTCTCAATAGACGAGTCATCTACCAAAGGTGAACTACGAGCTGTAATAGATAATGACACCTCGGATTTCACCCAATTGGGTAATAGAGGTGAAAACTTTGATCTCGAGAATAAAAGGAAGGAAACATTAGAAATTGTCCACCCTATAATATGTATGTCGGTGTATATCGATCCATTTGACCAAGAACCAGAAAAAAGACATATCCATTTACTAAAAGCTACACTTAAAAAAGAATTAAGTAGTGATATTCAGGTGGGTCTAAACTTTAAACCCATTAATATATTTTATACCACCCGAGATGTAAATAAGTGGCTCACTATTTTAATTCGTGGAACTTATTCTACCGACTTCACATGTCGTAAGCTAAGTGTGGGGAAGTCTAACCCCACTTAACGTTAAATTAGGGGTTCGGGTTAGTGCATAACTAGTTAATAAAAATGCACTATTAGGGTAAAAGACGCATTTTCAAAAATTAGCAAACAGTCCAGAAAAGCAACCGTTTTTGAAGAAAAACATGTGTGATAAAACAAGAAGGAATGAACGATGAGGCGTGCCATCTATCATTCGACGAGCTTTGTAATTACAAACTGGGTATTTTCAATCACTTTTCTACACTAATCACCGTCATGAATTTATAATTAGAGTCTGATTTCATGCAAATGAGGGCATTGCATGATCTTAAGTGTGGGGAAGGGTTAATAATTCTCTCGGGTTTACACTTGGTTTTATTTGCCAAATTTTGTGAAAATTTGAAAAATTTTCGACTAAATGAATTCAAAATCATGTTTATACATATTTATGAACGATGAAAATTAGGTGTTAATACCGAAATTATCATTACCTCGAAAAGGACATAAATTGAGAAACACCCTAAAACAATTGAATTCATTTAAAATGGAATAAAGGAGAATAAAAAGGCAAAGAAAGAAACTAAGTGTGGGGAGAATGTACCAAGTTATTCAATTAAAAACTATTTATCACATGTTTCTGTAAAGTTATTGCAGGTACTTTTGTTTTGGACGATTTTAATCAGTTTTACCCGATTTACTGTAATATATTTGAAAGAAAAGATGGATCTACACGATGAATCAATTCCATCATTAAAAGGAAGTAAAGTCTTCCGAAAAAGACACGCGCTTCTTGATTTAGGTCAAGAAGTTGTCGTCCAGCCCAGCTGTAGGTTGACAAAAAAATCTAGAAAAGTCATCACTAAAATCAGCAGGAAATCCACGGACCTCAGCATGAAACAGGGTCACCATGTGGTCAGACTTATCCTAACCATGAGAGGATCTGTCTCATAAAATGGGGAGGGCACCGTGCAAATTAGCTTGATAAGACTAATGAATCAGATCCCCAGAAAGGATAATCTCCTTAAAAGATCAAAAATTAGCTTTTAAGACTGATATTACTCAATCCTTGAGATTGACCTTAAAGATTGAGAATTCAAACTCATGGAATTCAATGATATCTAAACTCGAGCTTGAACGAGAAAATATTTTGATCAAAAATTACAAACCGATTTGTTTTCTAAAAACCTATTTTCAATGCGTTCATTACCATTGAACGTAAAATCCTAGGAATTCACCTGGAATTCATTAGGTCACCTGAACCAAATCGGGTATCAACCGTAAGAACGGTGGTTGCATAGCATGATCGAAGATAGGACCTTGTGCTAGACCGAAAAAATTATAGGATGATCTTTACTATTGCTCCTACAAAGGATAGTACTAGCATTCGACACGTTTGTGGACCATAATCAAATGCATGTCATTAGACATTGCCTTAACAGTTTCTTGTTCATCGCTTTCCTTTACAACCGGACGGTAGTTTACCGAAAGGTAATATACGGAGCAAGTATACTGGACGTGTTGCTTTCCTAATACAAGGTTAGCAAGTGGGTGACACAAAACCATAAGTTTTGAGCTAAAATTTTCAAATCTGAAACCCACAAAACCCACAAAAATATTTTGCAACACCGGTGAAGGGTTATTCCGGAAAACTTATCTAGGGTAAAAGCTAGATTGAATTTTCAAAGATCAAATATTTTCATAAAGATCCAATTTCCTTAAGGATCTACATTTTCATAGTCATGTGGGACTGTAAACCGCCTTTCAAATGTGCACTTTGCTTTGGAAACCGAAAGTAAATTGGCTATTTGATTGTAAGTGTCGTTGACCTAAACCCGAGGCAACTGTGGATGACACACCCACCTTTAACCATGGTTCTATCGTTACTATCATTGTTTATACCACCATATCAAAATCACTAATGTACAAAGTGTGATGAATAAAAAAGTGATTCATGTATGTTTTTATTTCAAGTTCTGTATTGCTTGAGGACAAGCAACGCTCAAGTGTGGGGATATTTGATAAGGCTAAAAAGGAACATATATTTCATAGCAATATCCCTCCTAAATAATAGGTTTTCATATGTAATTGTATTATATTTTCATTGTAATTGTTTAAATAAATAAGTGCGAAGATAAAAGGCGAAAACGAAGATTTGAAGACAAAAACGCCCAAAAAGCTCAAATGTACAAGATACAATCCAAGTGGTTCAATTTGTTGATGAGAAACGTCTCAAAATGACAAGAGTACAAGTTACAAAACGCAAAGTACATGATACTAAATTGTACGCAAGGACGTTCGAAAATCCGGAACCGGGACATGAGTCAACTATCAACGCCCGACGCAACGGACTAAAAATTACAAGTCAACTATGCACATAAATAAAATATAATATATAAATAATTCTTAAAAATTATATATATATATTATATTATTATTTAATAACGTCGACAAGCAAGGTTCCAAAATTGTGTGAGCTGGATTTTCAAACTCCACGACTCGCGGAGCTGCAAAAATCAGAAATGCCTAGAAAAGGCCATGCATTCTGCCGAGTTTAAAAATAAAAATAATAATAATAATACTCTGTAATAAATAATAAATATATATATATATATATATATATATATATATATATATATATATATATATATATATATATATATATATATATAGTATAGGGTAGTTTTATATTAGATTAGTTCAGGTTATGTAAAGGTTATTTTACGGGTTTTTGAAGTCGAAATTCTGTCCGTGTAACACTACGCGATAAATACTCAATGTAAGTTATGTTCTCCTTTTTAAATTAATGTCTCGTACTTAAGTTATTATTATGCTTATTTGAGCCAAGGTAATCATGATGTTGGACTAAATATTAAAGACGGGGTAATTGGGCTTTGTACCATAATTGGGGTTTGGACAAAAGAACGACACTTGTGGAAATTAGACTATGGGCTATTAATGGGCTTTATATTTGTTTAACTAAATGATAGTTTGTTAATTTTAATATAAAGATTTACAATTGGACGTCCCTATAAATAACCATATACACTCTATCGGACACGATGGGCGGGATATTTATATGTACGAATAATCGTTCATTTAACCTGACACGGGAATGGATTAATAGTCTATGAAATTATTAAAACAGGGGTGAAATTATGTACAAGGACACTTGGCGTAATTGTTAACAAAGTATTAAACCTTGGATTACACGCAGTCGATATCCTGGTGTAATTATTAAACAAAGTATTAAAACCTTGTTACAGTTTAAGTCCCCAATTAGTTGGAATATTTGACTTCGGATATAAGGATAATTTGACGAGGACACTCGCACTTTATATTTATGACTGATGGACTGTTATGGACAAAAACCAGACGGGCATATTAAATAATCCAGGACAAAGAACAATTAACCCATGGGAATAAACTAAAAATCAACACGTCAAACATCATGATTACGGAAGTTTAAATAAGCATAATATATTTTATTTCATATTTCCTCGTACTTTTATTTATTGTCATTTTAATTATTGTTATTTATTTTATATTGTCAGTTAAATATCGTCATTTACTTTACGCTTCGCTTAAAATATAAAATCGACAAACCGGTCATTAAACGGTAAAACCCCCTTTTATATATTATTAATATAATATATTTTGTACGAATATAATTGTTTAAAATATAGTGTGAAATAAGCCAGCTCCCTGTGGAACGAACCGGACTTACTAAAAACTACACTACTCTACGATTAGGTACATTGCCTATAGTGTTGTAGCAAGGTTTAGGTATATCCATTTTGTAAATAAATAAATATCTTGTGTAAAATTGTACCGTATTTAATAGTATTTCCTTGTAAAATTTAATAGTATTTTATACCCCTTAGCCATAACATCAGCCTCCCTGTTATCTGCCATCTGTGCTACAAAACACTCGCACAAAATCTTAGTGGATAACTGTTAGTTTCCTAACAATAACATGCAGAACATCCTACATTCACTTAGCTCCCATCCCCAGGACATGTTTGACTTAACTCAGGATTTAGGAACAATTACGTGCATGTACTTGCTGCTAAACCACGCTCTGATACCAAGTTGTAACATCCTGATTTTTATTTTTATTTTTAAACACAGCGAAAGTAAATATGTAATTACCAAAGCAACCTTAGTTAATATTTACATAACATTGTTTACAAACCAACTTTATACAACAGCGGTGTTACGTGAAAACATAATTAAATTAGAAAACATCAGAGTAAACGCATAGTCAAACATGTCTTCTACTCCGTCTGCACCACCCGTCCTAACCAACAGTACCTAAACCTGCAAAGGGTGGAAATGTGGGGGAATTAACACAACTGCTAAGTGAATGGACACTATCTAACAGACCAAGCATAAGCAACTAAACATGTAAGGGGTCACAACTATGCTAACATCCTAAACTAGCATATAACAACAACTGACAATATGAGGATCGGCAGCTTGTACGAGAACACAACTTAGTTGATCAAACTACAGTCTATTGATAGTCCGCTTTACTGATTCCACTTCATAACCGTCCAGACGCAACACATGCGTCCTTCTATGCTATACTGAACAATTAGTAACATCATGACCCGACCAGGCTACCACAGTCGACCTCACATCAACCCAACCTTGCCGCCTCGGTGGGTTCCCAACCTTGCCGCCTCGGTTGGTGTCCAACTAACAGTGCGTACATAAGATCACAGATAAACAGTCATGCAATCTTCCTAACTAGCATGGCAATATCTAACTACGCATGGTAATCATACTGAACATAAACATAATATAAAGAGTCTGAACAAGTAGCGTGTCAGCTACTTAATACTCTATCAGGAGATAGACCCACTCACCGAATACCAGCAACTAGCTCAGATAATCTATCACTGAGCATCTTCCTTATCCTTATCACCTGAACATAAGGCAAAACAAGTTAGTTTCTGTCTGTTAACACAAAACAACATAGTACAGTAAATCAGTCACAAAAAGCGCCGCTAAAAGTCCACTTAACACTTATGCATTTTCAGAATTTACATCCTGATCATCATAAGTCACGCGGACAGCATAACGGCTAGGAAACAAAACTTAGTAAAATATTCTGCCAACAAAGACACTCGGCCGACTGACTCACACAGTCGGTCGACTGTGTCCATACACACACGGTCGTGTGTCCCCTCACTCGGTCGACTGAGTAAAATAAAGCATCTGGTCAAAACTCAGACACACTCCGTCGAGTGTGTCACTCAATCGGTCGATCGTCTACACAGTGGGTCGAGTGACAAAAGACACTCGGCCGAGTGTGTTCATCTGATGAAGAAGATGAACACAGCTACAGGTTTAACCCAAAATTCACCATTTCTTGCTCTAGATCTCGTTTCTTACCTCAAAACTGACCAAATCGACTACACTATTCATCAATAAACATAAACCCACAAGATTTTGACACTAATAACATCAAAACCAACCATTTTGACCCAATTTGCACATTTAACAAACTTGACACAAAAACCTCAATTTCACAAAGATTAAAGCTTGATACACTATGATTCTTACCTCAAAAGACACAGTAAATCGTAAGGAATCAGATGATACGAATGATTTGAGCTCTAGAACACAAATTAGAAATCTAGGGTTTGATGGGATGAGATGAGAGTGTACGGAGTATTTAGAATATTCAAGAAGAAATGAGAAGAAAAGGACAGCACTAAACACTTAATTAGGGTTAATCCCATACCTCATCACACACAGGTATTTATCAGTTATCTAATAACTTTCGTACTTAATTTGACTGCCCTAATGGAGTCCAAATTAAATAAACGAACCTGTTCTGTGACCCTTGTCACAAACTGGTCTTAACTAAATAATAAAATAATATTACACATATAAATAAAATAAAGGCTTAAATAATTGCACAAATATGCCTAAGGGCACAATAGTCATCTTACTTCTAGGCCCGATCTGAGGATGTTACATTAACAAAATAGTGAGGTTTAAGAAGAAATTAAAGTTAGAAATAAACAAGTTCAAGCTTGGATCCAATATATAAGAAGATATCAAGCTAGAAGCTTGAATCTTCATACAAGAAGCCTTAAGCATCCAAGACTTGAACAAAAAGGAGATCTTAAAGTTCTTGAACTTAGATCTTTACAAGTTTATGTTGAACCAAAAGCTACAAAGCTTTGATCCTTGTTCTTGCTTCTTCATCATACAAGAAATGGAAGCTTGCAAGATAGTATGAGAATTCAAGTTACAAAAACTAGAATTCATGAACATGATGATGATGATACACGATTTAAAGAAGAAAAGAATGAGAAGAAAAGAACTTGAAACTTACACTTTGAGAGAGAATTTTAGAGTGAGAAAGTAGAGAGGGAATGAGATGTGTGAAATGTGAACAAGCCTTGCCATTTTATAGTCAAAAGAAAAGAGAAAAAAATATAAATATAAATAATACTCCCCTCAAAACCGTTGGTTTTGGGGTGTTGGTGGTGGTGTTGGTGTGGTCCATGGTGGTGGTACAAAGGTGATGTTGACATGTTGGGTGGTAAGGAGCATGATGCCAAAACATGTAAGGAGGTACAAGCATGCTTGGTTCTCTTTATCTTATTAAAATGGATTAATTCAAACTTAATGGGACCATTAACATGTTAAGATGGGTTCATTTACTAGTGCAATAGATTAAGTAGGGCGGGCCTTTGCTAAACCAAGTCCATTAAGGTGATAAGCCCAATAATACAAACTAGTGCAATAGTAAAACACTGAGTGTAATTAAGCAACCGTCAAGCTAAGTAATTGTCATTAGAAAATAATAATTAGGATTAAGTAGTTATAATACTCCAATTATGACAAAAGTTAACGTGTACCAAGTACGTATCTCGTTCTAAAATGACAAGTGACACTAACGATCATAAATGCATTCGAGGATCAAGTTAAGTGATTAAACACTTAATAGCACATTTTAAGAAATTAACGAAAGTAATTATCATGAAATAAGATCCCAGAGCATAAACTAGCTCAGTACGCACATATACACAGATTCGTGAAAGTATAGAGCACAAAAATATAAGTCGAAAAAGTCGGGTCGTTACAAGACCTTCCTAAATGGACAAGACTTACGGGCGATTGTGGAGGAAGGCTATGGGGAACCTATAGAAAAAAGGTCCTCTCAGCAAGGAGAAAAAACTATTGAAGACCAACGAACAAAAGGCTCTTTCCATTATCCAACAAAGTGTAGATGATGGAGCTTTTGAGAAAATTACAAGTGCAACCACCGCCAAGAATGTGACGACCAGGAAAATTTCGACTAATTTTGAACCAAACTCTCGATACGATTTAATATTTTTGACACGATAAGAAAAGTCTGTAATGTTGAGTCTCAAAAATTTTGAACTTTTTCAATTACCCTTCGACTGTTCCGATGATTCACGAACAATTAATTGTAAATAGATATGTATATATAGATATATATGTATATAATAAATGGAAATATATTAATAAAATATTATGCGATATAGTGGTTAGAATTAAAAATGAAGAATAATCTATGATATACAATAGAAACTTGTTATGTAAAATGTATATAATTTCTATACATAATTATTTATATATTGTAATATAAATAATTTATAAACGTTATATGTAGAAATTTATAAAAATTATTTATATGTAAATAATTACAAATTATAATATAATTGTTTTATTAATATTAATGTTATTATTACTATTTTCATTATCATTATCAATATTAGTATTAATGTTAATATTAGTATTATTAATATTATTATTAATTGTAATATATATAATATAATATATAAATATCATAAATGAATACTGTTAACTATCACACTCAGTTTGTTACGCATATCCATTAACCTTTTAACTTTCCTATTTTCTTTTGATAAAGTTGATAAACTAGATGAAGCTGGATTCCTTTCTTTTGGCTTAACCAACTCCCCACTTACTTTCATCCTTGAATTAAGAATGATAAAGTAGATTACACTATTAATAATAGATGTAATTGGTTGATAGGTTATTCTTTATTTTGCTTTCCAGTAATCACACCCATCTATCTATATATTACATTATATATAATTGATTAACATAAATGAAAATAAATTGATTGACAACAAATCACAGTAACACAAATACTAGTTCCTAATATATTACAGTACTACAAAATACAATTGGTTAACAAATTCCATGAGATTGACCATTGTTACGTATCAAACAAATTAAAATTTATATAAGGCCAGCAATGCTAAAGTGAGTTACTTTTGACAAATAAGAATCACGGGTGGTTGAATTTTTATTTATATTACTGTGCCCCTTGTGCTACTTTTTGATCTTCCATAATTTCAATCTCTTATCTTCCTTACATATATACACGTAAAACATATTCATACATACAAATCATATAGATGATCAAGCTTCATCAAATTTTTTTATTCTTTTCTCACCATAGCTATAAACACCGGTAACCATCAACCACCGTTAACCACCCGAAGATCACCACCATAACCGAGACCTCCATCACCATACCCATCCGCCACTAACCGCCACCCATCACCACCTTTCGCCAACCTTCTCTCTCCCTCTCTATAACATATTTACGTTTCTATTCTATATTTCTGTCAACCAAAGAAGCTGCAATTCGCAGCTAATCCTGTTGCTGCTGTGCAGTCGAAAACCATCCAAGGACCACCGTAACACTATCTTCACGGTTGCTTCGTCGGTGTAAACCATCACCTTCTAATACCACCACCGAGTACCATCTAAACCCACCACCTTTTCATCACCATCATCTCTTTATGAACTCAAGAACCACCATCATGAAACACCATGCTCGATCATTCGGTTTTGATCACAACCCAACATCGACCATCACCTTAAACCCACTTCACTTTGTTCTCGTTTATGTTGTTCGATCACCACCCTACCTCTTTCACTTACAATGAATCTCACCACCATACAACACCCACTTCCTTTAACTTGCTACTACTCATCCCTTTGTTTCTACTTTTCGTTACTGTTTATATGTCATGAACACCACAACGCCACCAAACAAACACCTAAACCTTCTGTTTCTGATTCAGCTGAACAACATCACCATCATCGTGATTCCTGGCTACTGAAAACGTTTATGTTTGTTGCAGCTATAAAACCCAATTAAGACGCTAACACTGTTACACCCTTCTTTCTGTTTCTACTGCAACTTTATTCTGTTTCTTTCTAGCTAGCTGTCAAAAACTACCACTATCAAATTCCATTTATTCCTTGCTGTGATTGTCGGTTGTTAAAAAAAAAAGGTACAGAATCTCGCAAGCCTAGGATTCTTTTTAGTTATACTCTGTATTTATTTATAAGATTATTGTTATACAGAGTAATTTATATGGCTGGCAAAATTTAACAATTTACATTGAGCCATCGAGTAATTGTTTTAAATTGGGTCGTGACTTGCTTTAGAGAGTGGGCCGCTAACTTGTCTAATGGGATTGGGCCATTAATTGCTAATTGGGTTGGTGTAAATTTGGGTTTATTAAATCATTGTTGGGCCAAGATGATCCATTATTTTACCGAGATAATCCAGCCTTCGATTATGGAATTGATGATAATAAGTATTAAAGTTAATGAGAGTAAAGATATATTTACGAGGGAGGTTGAATATTGTATGTGAATGGTGATGATATTGATCATAGTATGATGATGATAATATGATTTTGATAAACATTAATGATGGTGACATGCGTATGATTGTCATGAGTTATGATGATGATCACGATTTAAGTATAATGATGATTTTAGTTTAGAATGTTGTTAAATATGATCATGATGGTAATGATTATGAACTGATGAAGAAGATGATTATGTTTATGATCATGTCGTGATCATGAGTAAAGATGATGATGACCATGAAATGGAGATCGAATGATATTGTGGAAAAGAAGATGAAAAGGAAAACTGATATATAATCGGGGTAAATATAAATAGAGTAGGAACTATCTCAGAAAAGCCGCGAGCAGAGGAATGGTTTAGAATGTTTTCGGGTTAGCGGGAGGTCGCGGGTTCGAGCCCGGGCTAGGGCATTTATTGTTAGGCTTGTTTTGAAGGTAGTCTCTTTTTATTATTTTTATTATTTTTATTATAATTATTATTATTATTATTATAATTATTATTATTATTATTATTATTATTATTATTATTATTATTATTATTTTATTATTATTATTATTATTATTATTATTATTATTATTATTATTATTATTATTATTATTATTATTATTATTATTATGTTTATTGATATCATGATTTTTATTATTATTATTACTATTATTATTATTATTTTATTATTATTATTATTATTATTATTATTATTATTATTATGTTTATTGATATCATGATTTTTATTATTATTATTATTATTATTATTATTATTATTATGTTTATTGATATCATGATTTTTATTATTATTATTACTATCATTTATATAAGTATTATTATTATTATTATTATTATTATTATTATTACTATTATTATTATTATTATTATTATTATTATTATTATTATTATTATTATTATTATTATTATTATTATTATTATTATTATTATCATAGTTATTATTATTAGTATTACTATCAGCTTTGGCTCAGTGGACATGTGGTGGTGCCTAGCACCCCCGTCGGGCTAGAGGTCTCAGGTTCGAGCCTCGTCACCTACAAAGGATATTATTTGAAAGAAATTCCTTGAGGGTGGCCCAAAGGGAAGGTTTTACCGACCCGCTCCGGGACTAAGGTCCGGCCCGCCTGCCCCGTATGGGATGGTTTAAGGGTCGGATCCCCTGAGTGTGGTTCGGGTTTCCTGCCCGAACGCGTGTGTGTGTGTGTGCAAATGATGACTAGGCTTCGGTCCGGACTGATGCAAACTTTCCGTTCAAAAAAAAAACTATTATTATTAGCATTAACGTGATTTTTAAAATTATTATTATTATTATTATTATTATTATTATTATTATTAACACTAGTATTAGTATTATCATTAAGAATTAATATAAGGATTATCATTATTATTAACTTATAACACTCTTATTTATTTTTACTAGTATTATCATTATTAGTATTATAAGTATTTTCATTTTTATTTACAATATTATTATTTTTAACATTATCATTATTATTAAAATTTCATTATTTTTTTATTAAAATTATATTTATTAAAATTATATTTATTAAAATTTAATATTATAAAAATAATACAACATAACATTATTAACTTTATTATTATCATGGTTACTATTACTATAATTATTATTATTATTAAAAGAAAATATTTACTATTATTATTATTAAAGGATAATACAACTTTTTATTTATCAAATAACTATTAAAACTATACTCGATACATATAACTTAACAATATTAATATTTTTATATATATAATGAATATATCTAATTTATTAAAGAAACCTATAAATTTTTAATATAAAAATTCATATCACTAATTATATATAAATTGTTCGATTACGATTATATGTATTAATATATATACATGATATAGGTTCGTGAAATTGAGGCCAACCTTGCATTGTTCAGTTCCGTCGTATGCATATTTTTACTACAAAATATTGTATTGTGAGTTTCATTTGCTCCCTTTTTAAATACTTTTGCAATATATATTTTTGGGACAGAGAATACATGCGATGCTTTTATAAATATTTGACGAAATAGACACAAGTACTCAAAAATTACATTCTATGGTTGGATTATCGAAATCGAATATCGCCCCTTTTAGCTTGGTAGCCCAAGAATTAGGGAACTGACCCCTAATTGACGCGAATCCTAAAGATAGATCTATGGGCCTAACAAACCCCATTCTGGAATTTGGAATGCTTTAGTACTTCAATTTTATCATGTCCGATGAGAGTCCCGGAATGATGGGGATATTCTATATGCATCTTGTTAATGTCGGTTACCAGGTGTTCAATCCATATGAATGATTTTTATCTCTATGCAGTTTGCGAAATGCCTGATATGAGATGTATATTTATGGAAAAATGAAACCTTGTGGTCTATTAAAAAAATGGAAATGATTGATTACGATAAATTAATGAACTCGCCAACCTTTTGGTTGACACTTTTAAGCATGTTTATTCTCAGGTATTAAAGAAATCTTCCACTGTGCATTTGCTCATTTTAAAGATATTACTTGGAGTCGTTCATGGCATATTTAGGATAGTACCTCGCAATGGGACCAAATGTTGATGACTTCGTCCAGATGGATTAGGATGGTCCTTCACAGTTGGTATCAGAACGGTGGTCTTAGCGAAACAGGTCTTGCATTAGTGTGTCTAACTGATAGTCGTTAGGATGCATTAGCAATTCTGGACTTCGACCTTAGTTGCATATTATAAGTTCTGATTATCATTCCTAGTGAAAAATTACCTGCTTATCATTCTTAAGTCTTGACACGTGTTTTTGTATTTATTGCATACACGGTGTATAGACGAATCATATCCTAACATATCTATTACCGTGGATCTTATTTGTCACTTCTCAAAATTTCCTTCGTAAATTACGGAATCTTTTTGCTATATATATGTATTCGATAGGACGGAAATATCATCCAGTATTCAGCCCTCAATTCATATCAAGAATCATTTCATAACTTTCCATGATCGCGTAAGATGGCCTCTTCGAATAGACCGAGTTCCTCCAGCTCCGAAGACAGCGTGACGGGTGCGCACCACCCGATCAACTACCGTGATTTCTTTAGAAAATGGGGATAGGTTCGCGAAATACTTACCCTATGGAGAAATGGAGAAGGTACTCCATACCACGAGCTGAACTTGCCACCTAACATCGGAGCACTCGATCCGCTTACCAGCGAACCTGTTCGCAATACCATTTTCACTCTTTTCCAAAGGATTTTCTGCCTCGAAGGTCGACTCGATGTAGTTAAGGATAGTATTCGTCCTCTACTCCCAAATTCTAATCAGATAGGATTATTAGAAGAAGTTAGAAGACTTCGAACTAAATATCAAGAATTGACAAACCTTACGGAAGAATGGGTAGAACTAATTTATAGACTCGAGCGTAAAGTAGAAACCCTGGAGGTGACGGTGTTCGATTTGGAAACCAGGCTCGCATCTACTACGCAGGTACCACAAGTAGTACCAACACCAACAGCAACACCACCAGTACCAGCATCCTCTCCAGCACCACAAGCACTGCAATTACCACAAGCTCCGTAGGCACCACAAACACTGAAGAGTATCGAGAATGATGAATTATGAAATATTAATTCATTACTTTCGGTTCAGGATTAAAAGATATATGTATATATATGTTTATGTATATCTCGAGATCTTAATAAAAATTCCTGTCATACTAACTATGACGTGTGAATATTTTAACGGGTAGGTAATACCCGGGAAAGATAAAAGAAGCTTTAAAGGGCTTTTATCATATTTAATTCACATATGCTATCATTCACATCTTCCATCAACTATTTAACAATCTATATCCTTCGTCTTACATATCGTTCTACATCGAATATCTTCGTTCTACGTATCGTTCTATATCATTTATCTTCGTTCTACATTGCGATTATGTAATCTCTAATGTTTTAGAGATTATATATTCTAGTTCTAACTATAAATCAGATTATATTAATGTCATATTGACTCATCAAATCCATGATTATATCTGAAGAAAATATATATGAAAGTATATTTTCATAAAGATGGTAATTAAAAATTCATTTATACAAACTGTTAATGGTGAAAATATTTTAACAGGTAGGTAATACCCGAGGAATTTCTAGATTTCACATTAATATGTTGCACTAAACATTCTCCAATTAAGATTCAGTAGTCATTAACAATACTGTTCAAATTCACACATATAGGTATCCGTTCACCAAAGAACAACTATTTTTATTCAAATTCAATTTCATATTCGGATTTTGACCAATCAAAATCCAAGTCAAGATTTGACAAGTGGCATAATGAAGAAAATAATGGACAAAATAAAATTTATTAGTAACCAATTAATTAACTATGTAAAATTTTAAATCTATACTAATCAAATCCTAGCTAACTGTTCCTATAACCGTTATGACTATTTCCTTATTACATTTTATTTATTGTCATTTTAATTATCGCAATTTATTTAACGCAATTTTAATACTTGCAATTTTATTTATCGTCATTTAAATACTGTTATTTATTTTACGCACTTTATTTATTGTCATTTAAATACTGCCATAATATACTAGTCTTGGTTAATGCCGAGACAATATAATATAATCTTGATTAATTCTAAGATTATATATTGAACTATTGAACTATTGGACTACTAATATTGGACTACTAACCTTGGACAATTAAAAATATATATATTAAAAGAGTAGGAAATATTAATTATAACACATATTGATTTAAAATATCGTTAATAAGTTACATCTTCTACAGTTAAACATTTCTTCAAGTTTGTCACTTGATTCCATCTTAAACATAATTTGTATCTTGACAGTTACAATCTTCATTCAATCCCTTCAAATTCTTGAAAATACCTCGGATTGATAACCAATGATTCAAATATGGTGACATTGAATGCTGATGAAGCAGCAAAAGTTGTAGATGGTCTTAATGACCAAAAAGCTTGATACTAAAGAATGGAGTGTTGGAAACACTCAATAGAAAATTGGTACTGGAAAACGGATTGAGCAAACCATGAAGGAGACTGTGGACACACCACCAGGACTAAACCTGTACTTAACGAATCTAGATGATTTAGTATCTGATGAAATCTTTAGCGAATACCTCGTTCCTTATTTAATCTAAATTCTTGCAGAAAATTTTTCTTCATCATCTTTCAAGCTTAGAAACTCTAAGATATCATCGTATCTATTGATATAAATATCCTCGATAATTCTGAAAATATCCTCATAAATATCTTTGTCCGTGATTGTTTATCTCTTCACGCTATCTGTATTAAATCATAAAGGAAACTGTTTTAGTTTCTATCCTTCTGTAAAATTTGAGTTTAAATTATGAATGATTTCTGGAGTAGTGTTGGAAATTGAAGTATGAGTTAGTATAATATAATGACGCCCGGCCAACGTGACTATATTACAGTAAGTCATGCTTAATTTCTAATGGAATGTGATGATGGTTCACAGATCATACCCTCATCATGTGCTATGTTACATAACTCTTTCATTCTACTTAACCTCCGAGCATATCAAGAAAATATATTCTTGATAGTTCTATCTTCAGTGATTCTGGTAATTTAACAAATCAAATCGTGCTATTACGTTCCTCTCTACTTAGAATATTATGATCATTCGAAACTCTATACCTACGAGTTCTGGACCATTATTCGCTTGACTTAAAGTCAGGAAGAGTAAACAAAATCATGGAACTCCGAAATATAAGGGAAAAATATAAAGTCCGATAACAGCACAGAAATTACAAACAGTGTATATCAATGCATATAGCAATATAAAGACACGGGAGAATGAAAAACTCTATAACCCCAAGGTAATCGTAGACGTAAACAGATTCCTCCGGTGGTAAATGAAAAAGAAGAATGAAGGATACGATAGCCAGGAAAATATCAAGAATCAGAACTGGATGGAGCATTTCCACAATATTTTGGAAGTATGAATGGAGGAAGAAAGTATAGGAACGGTGAAAATAATGGAACAGAAGAGTTTAATTTATAATAGAAATATCAGGCGTAGTAATCGAGGCAGATTACCGCATTTAATTAAATAGGAACCTAATTCCCTTATTCACCAAGAAACTGAATCTTATATAGATTTCAAAGATTATCTTTAAATTCCTTGAATTCCGGAATTCAACAGTGACTACATCAAAAGTCAAGACGAATCTTTATTTCTCATTTCACTCTTTTATGATAGCATCACGTGTACTCTTCGCGAAATCGAATTGTTTTATCCATATTATTTACTGGTGATACAACTCTATTTAACAACTCATATTCGTCAGGAAAACATTCTTATTGTTAGCCATAACGATCTCGATCAAATTTTGGGACGAAATTTCTTTAACGGGTAGGTACTGTGGCGACCCGGAAAATTTTGACTACTTTTGAACCAAACTCTTGATACGATTTAATATTTTTGACACGATAAGAAAAGTTTGTAATGTTGAGTCTCAAAAATTTTGAACTGTTTCAATTACCCTTCGACTGTTCCGATGATTCACGAACAATTAATTGTAAATAGATATGTATATATAGATATATATGTATATAATAAATGGAAATATATTAATAAAATATTATGCGATATAGTGGTTAGAATTAAAAACGAAGAATAATCTATGATATACAATAGAAACTTGTTATGTAAAATGTATATAATTTCTATACATAATTATTTATATATTGTAATATAAATAATTTATAAACTTTATATGTATAAATTTATAAAATTTATTTATATGTAAATAATTACAAATTATAATATAATTGTTGTATTAATATTAATGTTATTATTACTATTTTCATTATCATTATCAATATTAATATTAATGTTAATATTAGTATTATTATTATTATTATTATTATTAATTGTAATATATATAATATAATATATAAATATCATAAACGAATACTTTTAACTATCACACTCAGTTTGTTACGCATATCCATCAACCTTTTAACTTTCCTATTTGATTTTGATAAAGTTGACAAACTAGATGAAGCTGGATTCCTTTCTTTTTGGCTTAACCAACTCCCCACTTACTTTCATCCGTGAATTAAGAATGATAAAGTAGATTACACTAATAATAATAGATTTAATTGGTTGATAGGTTATTCTTTCTTTTGCTTTCTAGTAATCACACCCATCTATCTATATATTACATTATATATAATTGATTAACATAAATGAAAATAAATTGATTGACAACAAATCACACTAACACAAATACTAGTTCCTAATATATTACAGTACTACAAAATACATTTGGTTAACAAATTCCATGAGATTGATCATTGTTACGTATCAAACAAATTAAAATTTATATAAGGCCAGCAATGCTAAAGTTAGTTACTTTTGACAAATAAGTATCACGCGAGGTTGGATTTTTATTTATATTATTGTGCCCCTTGTGCTACTTTTTGATCTTCCAAAATTTCAATCTCTTATCTTCCTTACATATATACATGTAAAACATATTCATACATACGAATCATATAGATGATCGAGCTTTGTCAAATTTTTTTTCTTTTCTCACCGTAGCTATAAACACCGGTAACCATCAACCACCGTCAACCACCCGAAGATCACCACCATAACCGAGACCTCCATCACCACACCCATCCGCCACTAACTGCCACCCATCACCACCTTTCGCCAACCTTCTCTCTCCCTCTCTACAACATATTTCCATTTCTATTCTATATTTCTGTCAACCAAAGAAACTGCAATTCGCAGCTAATCCTGTTGCTGCTGTGCAGCCGAAAACCATCCAAGGACCAACGTAACACCATCTTCACGGTTGCTTCGTCGGTCTAAACCATCACCTTCTAATACCACCACCGAGTACCATCTAAACCCACCACATTTTCATCACCATCATCTCTTTATGAACTCAAGAACCACCATCGTGAAACACCATGCTCGATCATTCGGTTTTGATCACAACCCGACATCGACCATCACCTTAAACCCACTTCACTTTGTTCTCGTTTGTGTTGTTCGATCACCACCCTATCTCTTTCACCTACAATGAATCTCTCCACCATACAACACCCACTTCCTTTAACTTGCTACTACTAGTCCCTTTGTTTCTACTTTCCGTTACTTTTTGTATGTCATGAACACCACAACGACACCAAACAAACACCCAAACCTTCTATTTCTGATTCAGCTGAACAACATCACCATCATCGTGATTTCTGGCTACTGAAAACGTTTATGTTTGTTGCAGCTATAAAACCCAATTAAGACGCTAACACTGTTACACCCTTCTTACTGTTTCTACTGCAACTTTATTATGTTTCTTTCCAGCTAGCTGTCAAAAGCTACCACTATCGAATTCCCTTTATTCCTTGATGTGATTGTCGGTTGTTAAAAAAAAGAAAAGAAAAGTTACAGAATCTCGCAACCCTAGGATTCTTTTTAGGGGGTGTTTGGGATTGCGTTTTGAAAATTGATTATGCGTTTTAAATAATCAAAATCAGATAATCAGCTGTATCAAAACGTGTTGTTTAAAAAAGTGTTTGGATTTGATTATGTTGTTTGATAACATAATAATTAAATAATCAGTTAATATAAGTGTTTGGTAAAGTAAATTATTTGACAACTTAATAATAAAATTACTAAAATGGACATGCATAAATAATTAATTACTCTCATAATACAAACTATTTATCAAAATAAACGATTAATGAAATATTAAGAATTATGACAAACATTATAGTATATTTTTTACTTAACGTATTCGTATATACTTTAAAGTAGATATATAGAAAACTAAATTCACGTGGCAAATATTATGGAGTGGGCTTCAAAAAGAATTCTTTTCCGATATTTGTTGTTAGCCTTGTGTTATTTTAGGCGGTGAATACAAGCGTAATTGAGTAAAATATTGAACTAACACAAGAAAGTAAATAATGCGTTTTTGCTGCAGTAGCACCTACAATGCTTTTTGAAAACTGCGTTTTGTGCTCGTAATAACACAATTAATTGACTTTTCATTTTCATTTGCCAAACACAATTAAATGATTAATTACGACTTTCAAACGTGATAATCAAAAAATCATGTTCAAATCGCAACCCCAAACACCCCCTTAGTTATACTCCGTATTTATTTATAAGATTATTGTTATACGGAGTAATTTATATGGCTGGCAAAATTTAACAATTTACATTGGGCCATCTAGTAATTGTTTTAAATTGGGCGGCGACTTGCTTTAGAGAGTGGGCCGCTAACTTGTCTAATGGGATTGGGTCATTAATTGCTAATTGGGTTGGTGTAAATTTGGGTTTATTAAATCGTTGTTGGGCCAAGATGATCCATTATTTTACCGATATAATCCAGCCTTCGGTTATGGAATTGATGATAATAAGTATTAAAGTTAATGAGAGTGAAGATATATTTATGAGGGAGGTTGAATATTGTATGGGAACGGTGATGATATTGATCATAGTATGATGATGATAATATGATTTTGATAAACGTTAATGATGGTGATATGCGTATGATTGTCATGAGTTATGATGATGATCACGATTTAAGTATGATGATTATTTTAGTTTAGAATGTTGTTAAATATGATCATGATGGTAATGATTATGAACTGATGAAGAAGATGATTATGATTATGATCATGTCGTGATCATGAGTAAAGATGATGATGACCGTGAAATGGAGATCGAATGATATCGTGAAAAAGAAGATGAAAAAGAAAACTGATATATAATCGGGGTAAATATAAATAGAGTAGGAACTATCTCAGAAAAGCCGCGAGCAGAGGAATGGTTTAGAATGTTTTCGGGTTAGCGGGAGGTCGCGGGTTCGAGCCCGGGCTAGGGCATTTATTGTTAGGCTTGTTTTGAAGGTAGTCTCTTTTTATTATTTTTATTATTTTTATTATAATTATAATTATTATTATTACTATTATTATTATTATTATTATTATTATTATTATTATTATTATTATTATTATTATTATTATTATTATTATTATTATTATGTTTATTGATATCATGATTATTATTATTATTATTAATATAGTTTACATTACTATCATTTATATAAGTATTATAAGTATTATTATTATTATCATAGTTATTATTATTAGTATTACTATTATTATTAGTATTAACGTGATTTTTAAGATTATAATAATAATTATTATTATTATTATTAACACTAGTATTAGTATTATCATTAAGAATTAATATAAGGATTATCATTATTATTAACTTATAACACTCTTATTTATTTTTACTAGTATTATCATTATTAGTATTATAAGTATTTTCATTTTTATTAGCATTATTATTATTTTTAGCATTATCATTATTATTAAAATTTCATTATTTTTTTATTAAAATTATATTTATTAAAATTTAATATTATAAAAATAATACAACATAACATTATTAACTTTATTATTATCATGGTTACTATTACTATAATTATTATTATTATTAAAAGAAAATATTTACTATTATTATTATTAAAAGATAATACAACTTTTTATTTATCAAATAACTATTAAAACTATACTCGATACATATAACTTAACAATATTAATATTTTTATATATAAAATGAATATATCTAATTTATTAAAGAAACCTATAAATTTTTAATATAAACATTCATATCACTAATTATATATAAATTGTTCGATTACGATTATATGTATTCATATATATACATGATATAGGTTCGTGAATTCGAGGCCAACCTTGCATTGTTCACTTCCGTCGTATGCATATTTTTACTATAAAATATCGTATCGTGAGTTTCATTTGCTCCCTTTTTAAATGCTTTTGCAATATATATTTTTGGGACTGAGAATACATGCGCTGCTTTTATAAATGTTTGACGAAATAGACACAAGTACTCAAAATTTACATTCTATGGTTGGATTATCGAAATCGAATATCGCCCCTTTTAGCTTGGTAGCCTAAGAATTAGGGAACTGGCCCCTAATTGACGCGAATCCTAAAGATAGATCCATGGGTCTAACAAAACCCATTCAGGAATTTGGAATTCTTTAGTACTTCGATTTTATCATGTCCGATAAGAGTTTCGGAATGATGGGGATATTCTATATGTATCTTGTTAATGTCGGTTACCAGGTGTTCAATCCATATGAATGATTTTTATCTCTATGCAGTTTGCGAAATGCCTGATATGAGATGTATCTTTATGGAAAAATGAAATCTTGTGGTCTATTAAAATTATGGAAATGATCGATTACGATAAATTAATGAACTCACCAACCTTTTGGTTGACACTTTTAAGCATGTTTATTCTCAGGTATTAAAGAAATCTTCCACTGTGCATTTGCTCATTTAAAAGATATTACTTGGAGTCGTTAATGGCATATTTAGGATAGTACCTCGCAATGGGACCAAATGTTGATGACTTCGTCCAGATGGATTAGGACGGGCCTTCACAGTTGGTATCAGAACGGTGGTCTTAGCGAAACAGGTCTTGCATTAGTGTGTCTAACTGATAGTCGTTAGGATGCATTAGCAATTCTGGACTTCGACCTTAGTTGCATATTATAAGTTCTGATTATCATTCCTCGTGAAAAATTACCTGCTTATCATTCTTAAGTCTTGACACGTGTTTTTGTATTTATTGCATACACGGTGTATAGACGAATCATATCCTAACATATCTATTACCGTGGATCTTATTTGGCACTTTTCAAAATTTCCTCCGTAAATTACGGAATCTTTTTGCTATATATATGTATTCAAGAAGACGGAGATATCATCTAGTATTCAGCCCTCAATTCATATCAAGAATCATTTCATAACTTTCTGTGATCGCATAAGATGGCCTCTTCGAATAGACCGAGTTCCTCCAGCTCCGAAGACAGCGTGATGGGAGCGCACCAACCGATCAACTACCGTGATTTCTTTAGAAAATGGGATGGGTTCGTGAAATACTTACCCTATGGAGAAATGAAGAAGGTACTCCATATCACGAGCCGAACTTTCCACCTAACGTCGAAGTACTCGATCCGCTTACCGAAGAACCTGTTCGCAATACCGTTTTCACTCTTTTCGCTAGGATTTTCCGCCTTGAAGGTCGACTCGATGTAGTTAAGGATAGTATTCGTCCTCTACTCCTGAATTCTAATCAGATAGAATTATTAGAAGAAGTTAGAAGACTTCGAACTAAATATCAAGAATTGACAAACCTTACGGAAGAATGAGTAGAACTAATTCATATACTCGAGCATAAAGTAGAAACCCTGGAGGTGACGGTGTTCGATTTGGAAACCAGGCTCGCATCTACTACGCAGGTACCACAAGCAGTAACAACACCAACATAAACACCACCTGTACCAGCATCCTCTCCAGCACCACAAACACTGCAATTACCACAAGCTCCGTAGGTACCACAGGCACCGAAGAGTATCAAGAATGATGAATTATGAAATATTAATTCATTACTTTCGGTTCAGGATTAAAAGATATATGTATATATATGTTTATGTATATCTCGAGATCGTAATAAAAATTCCTTTCATATTAACTATGACGTGTGAATATTTTAACGGGTAGGTAATACCCGGGAAAGATAAAAGAAGCTTTAAAGGGCTTTTATCATATTTAATTCACATATGCTATCATTCACATCTTTCATCAATGATTTAACAATCTATATCTATAATCTTTATCTTCGTCCTACATATCGTTCTACATCGATTATCTTCGTTCTACGTATCGTTCTACGAATCGTTCTATATCATTTATCTTCGTTCTACATGGCGATTATGTAATCTCTAATGTTTTAGAGATTATATATTCTAGTTCTAACCATAAATCAGATGAGATTAATATCATATTGACTCATCAAATCCATGATTATATCTGAAGAAAATATATATGTAAGTATATTTTCATAAAGATGGTAATTAAAAATTCGTTTATACAAACTGTTAATGGTGAAAATATCTTAACGGGTAGGTAATACCCGAGGAATTTCTAGATTTCACATTAATATGTTGCACTAAACATTCTTTAATTCAGATTCAGCAGTCATTAACAATACTGCTCAAATTCACACATATACGTATCCGTTCACTAAAGAACAACTATTTTCATTCAAATTCAATTTCATATTCGGATTTTGACCAATCAGAATCCAAGTCAAGATTTGACAAGTGGCATAATGACGAAAATAATGGACAAAATAAAATTTATTAGTGACCAATTAATTAACTACGTAAAATTTTAAATCTATACTAACCAAATCCTAACATTGGACTATTGAACTATTGAACTATTGGACTATTGAACTATTAGACTACTAACATTGGACTACTCCATATTTATTTATAATATTATTGTTATACAGAGTAATTTATATGGCTGGCAAAATTTAAAAATTTACATTGGGCCATCGAGTAATTGTTTTAAATTGGGCCGTGACTTGCTTTAGAGAATGGGCCGCTAACTTATCTAATGAAATGTCCCGTTCTTATTGATTAAAAACGTTCCATATTAATTGATTTCGTTGCGAGGTTTTGACCTCTATATGAGACGTTTTTCAAAGACTGCATTCATTTTTAAACAAACCATAACCTTTATTTCATCAATAAAGGTTTAAAAAGCTTTACGTAGATTATCAAATAATGATAATCTAAAATATCTTGTTTACACATGACCATTACATAATGGTTTACAATACAAATATGTTACAACAAAATAAGTTTCTTGAATGCAGTTTTTACACAATATCATACAAGCATGGACTCCAAATCTTGTCCTTATTTAAGTATGCGACAGCGGAAGCTCTTAATAATCACCTGAGAATAAACATGCTTAAAACGTCAACAAAAATGTTGGTGAGTTATAGGTTTAACCTATATATATCAAATCGTAACAATAGACCACAAGATTTCATATTTCAATACACATCCCATACATAGAGATAAAAATCATTCATATGGTGAACACCTGGTAACCGACAATAACAAGATGCATATATAAGAATATCCCCATCATTCCGGGACACCCTTCGGATATGATATAAATTTCGAAGTACTAAAGCATCCGGTACTTTGGATGGGGTTTGTTAGGCCCAATAGATCTATCTTTAGGATTCGCGTCAATTAGGGTGTCTGTTCCCTAATTCTTAGATTACCAGACTTAATAAAAAGGGGCATATTCGATTTTGATAATTCAACCATAGAATGTAGTTTCACGTACTTGTGTCTATTTTGTAAATTATTTATAAAACCTGCATGTATTCTCATCCCAAAAATATTAGATTTTAAAAGTGGGACTATAACTCACTTTCACAGATTTTTACTTCGTCGGGAAGTAAGACTTGGCCACTGGTTGATTCACGAACCTATAACAATATATACATATATATCAAAGTATGTTCAAAATATATTTACAACACTTTTAATATATTTTGATGTTTTAAGTTTATTAAGTCAGCTGTCCTCGTTAGTAACCTACAACTAGTTGTTCACAGTTAGATGTACAGAAATAAATCGATAAATATTATCTTGAATCAATCCACGACCCAGTGTATACGTATCTCAGTATTGATCACAACTCAAACTATATATATTTTGGAATCAACCTCAACCCTGTATAGCTAACTCCAACATTCACATATAGAGTGTCTATGGTTGTTCCGAAATATATATAGATGTGTCGACATGATAGGTCGAAACATTGTATACGTGTCTATGGTATCTCAAGATTACATAATATATATTACAAGTTGATTAAGTTATGGTTGGAATAGATTTGTTACCAATTTTCACGTAGCTAAAATGAGAAAAATTATCCAATCTTGTTTTACCCATAACTTCTTCATTTTAAATCCGTTTTGAGTGAATCAAATTGCTATGGTTTCATATTGAACTCTATTTTATGAATCTAAACAAAAAAAGTATAGGTTTCTAGTCGGAAAAATAAGTTACAAGTCGTTTTTGTAAAGGTAGTCATTTCAGTCGAAAGAACGACGTCTAGATGACCATTTTAGAAAACATACTTCCACTTTGAGTTTAACCATAATTTTTGGATATAGTTTCATGTTCATAATAAAAATCATTTTCTCAGAATAACAACTTTTAAATCAAAGTTTATCATAGTTTTTAATTAACTAACCCAAAACAGCCCGCGGTGTTACTACGACGGCGTAAATCCGGTTTTACGGTGTTTTTCGTGTTTCCAGGTTTTAAATCATTAAGTTAGCATATCATATAGATATAGAACATGTGTTTAGTTGATTTTAAAAGTCAAGTTAGAAGGATTAACTTTTGTTTGCGAACAAGTTTAGAATTAACTAAACTATGTTCTAGTGATTACAAGTTTAAACCTTCGAATAAGATAGCTTTATATGTATGAATCGAATGATGTTATGAACATCATTACTACCTTAAGTTCCTTGGATGAACCTACTGGAAAAGAGAAAAATGGATCTAGCTTCAATGGATCCTTGGATGGCTCAAAGTTCTTGAAGCAAAATCATGACACGAAAACAAGTTCAAGTAAGATCATCACTTGAAATAAGATTGTTATAGTTATAGAAATTGAACCAAAGTTTGAATATGATTATTACCTTGTATTAGAATGATAACCTACTGTAAGAAACAAAGATTTCTTGAGGTTGGATGATCACCTTACAAGATTGGAAGTGAGCTAGCAAACTTGAAAGTATTCTTGATTTTATGAAACTAGAACTTTTGGAATTTATGAAGAACACTTAGAACTTGAAGATAGAACTTGAGAGAGTTCAATTAGATGAAGAAAATTGAAGAATGAAAGTGTTTGTAGGTGTTTTTGGTCGTTGGTGTATGGATTAGATATAAAGGATATGTAATTTTGTTTTCATGTAAATAAGTCATGAATGATTACTCATATTTTTGTAATCTTATGAGATATTTCATGCTAGTTGCCAAATGATGGTTCCCACATGTGTTAGGTGACTCACATGGGTTTCTAAGAGCTGATCATTGGAGTGTATATACCAATAGTACATACATCTAAAAGCTGTGTATTGTACGAGTACGAATACGGGTGCATACGAGTAGAATTGTTGATGAAACTGAACGAGAATGTAATTGTAAGCATTTTTGTTAAGTAGAAGTATTTTGATAAGTGTATTGAAGTCTTTCAAAAGTGTATAAATACATATTAAAACACTACATGTATATACATTTTAACTGAGTCGTTAAGTCATCGTTAGTCGTTACATGTAAGTGTTGTTTTGAAACCTTTAGGTTAACGATCTTGTTAAATGTTGTTAACCCAATGTTTATAATAACAAAAGAGATTTTAAATTATTATATTATCATGATATTATGATGTACGAATATCTCTTAATATGATATATATACATTAAATGTCGTTACAACGATAAACGTTACATATATGTCTCGTTTCAAAATCATTAAGTTAGTAGTCTTGTTTTTACATATGTAGTTCATTGTTAATATAATTAATGATATGTTTACTTATCATAATATCATGTTAACTATATATATAACCATATATATGTCATCATATAGTTTTTTACAAGTTTTAACGTTCGTGAATCACCGGTCAACTTGGGTGGTCAATTGTCTATATGAAACCTATTTCAATTAATCAAGTCTTAACAAGTTTGATTGCTTAACATGTTGGAAACATTTAATCATGTAAACATCAATCTCAATTAATATATATAAACATGGAAAAGTTCGGGTCACTACAGTACCTACCCGTTAAATAAATTTCGTCCCGAAATTTTAAGCTGTTGAAGGTGTTGACGAATCTTCTGGAAATAGATGCGGGTATTTCTTCTTCATCTGATCTTCACGCTCCCAGGTGAACTCGGGTCCTCTACGAGCATTCCATCGAACCTTAACAATTGGTATCTTGTTTTGCTTAAGTCTTTTAACCTCACGATCCATTATTTCGACGGGTTCTTCGATGAATTGGAGTTTTTCGTTGATTTGGATTTCATCTAACGGAATAGTGAGATCTTCTTTAGCAAAACATTTCTTCAAATTCGAGACGTGGAAAGTGTTATGTACAGCCGCGAGTTGTTGAGGTAACTCAAGTCGGTAAGCTACTGGTCCGACACGATCAATAATCTTGAATGGTCCAATATACCTTGGATTTAATTTCCCTCGTTTACCAAATCGAACAACGCCTTTCCAAGGTGAAACTTTAAGCATGACCATCTCTCCAATTTCAAATTCTATATCTTTTCTTTTAATGTCAGCGTAGCTCTTTTGTCGACTTTGGGCGGTTTTCAACCGTTGTTGAATTTGGATGATCTTCTCGGTAGTTTCTTGTATAATCTCATGACCCGTAATCTGTCTATCCCCCACCTCACTCCAACAAATCGGAGACCTGCACTTTCTACCATAAAGTGCTTCAAACGGCGCCATCTCAATGCTTGAATGGTAGCTGTTGTTGTAGGAAAATTCTGCTAACGGTAGATGTCGATCCCAACTGTTTCCGAAATCAATAACACATGCTCGTAGCATGTCTTCAAGCGTTTGTATCGTCCTTTCGCTCTGCCCATCAGTTTGTGGATGATAGGCAGTACTCATGTCTAGACGAGTTCCTAATGCTTGCTGTAATGTCTGCCAGAATCTTGAAATAAATCTGCCATCCCTATCAGAGATAATAGAGATTGGTATTCCATGTCTGGAGACGACTTCCTTCAAATACAGTCGTGCTAACTTCTCCATCTTGTCATCTTCTCTTATTGGTAGGAAGTGTGCTGATTTGGTGAGACGATCAACTATTACCCAAATAGTATCAAAACCACTTGCAGTCCTTGGCAATTTAGTGATGAAATCCATGGTAATGTTTTCCCATTTCCATTCCGGGATTTCGGGTTGTTGAAGTAGACCTGATGGTTTCTGATGCTCAGCTTTGACCTTAGAACACGTCAAACATTCTCCTACGTATTTAGCAACATCGGCTTTCATACCCGGCCACCAAAAATGTTTCTTGAGATCCTTGTACATCTTCCCCGTTCCAGGATGTATTGAGTATCTGGTTTTATGAGCTTCTCTAAGTACCATTTCTCTCATATCTCCAAATTTTGGTACCCAAATCCTTTCAGCCCTATACCGGGTTCCGTCTTCCCGAATATTAAGATGCTTCTCCGATCCTTTGGGTATTTCATCCTTTAAATTTCCCTCTTTTAAAACTCCTTGTTGCGCCTCCTCTATTTGAGTAGTAATGTTATTATGAATCATTATATTCATAGATTTTACTCGAATGGGTTCTCTATCCTTCCTGCTCAAGGCATCGGCTACCACATTTGCCTTCCCCGGGTGGTAACGAATCTCAAAATCGTAATCATTCAATAATTCAATCCACCTACGCTGCCTCATATTCAGTTGTTTCTGATTAAATATGTGTTGAAGACTTTTGTGGTCGGTATATATAATACTTTTGACCCCATATAAGTAGTGCCTCCAAGTCTTTAATGCAAAAACAACCGCGCCTAATTCCAAATCATGCGTCGTATAATTTTGTTCGTGAATCTTCAATTGTCTAGACGCATAAGCAATCACCTTCGTTCGTTGCATTAATACACAACCGAGACCTTGCTTTGATGCGTCACAATAAATCACAAAATCATCATTCCCTTTAGGCAATGACAATATAGGTGCCGTAGTTAGCTTTTTCTTCAATAACTGAAACGCTTTCTCTTGTTCATCATTCCATTCAAATTTCTTCCCTTTATGCGTTAATGCAGTCAAGGGTTTTGCTATTCTGGAAAAGTCTTGGATGAACCTTCTGTAGTAACCAGCTAGTCCTAAAAACTGGCGTATGTGTTTCGGAGTTTTCGGGGTTTCCCACTTTTCAACAGTTTCTATCTTTGCCGGATCCACCTTAATACCTTCTTTGTTCACTATGTGACCGAGGAATTGAACTTCTTCCAACCAAAATGCACACTTTGAAAACTTAGCGTACAATTCTTCCTTCCTCAATACTTCTAACACCTTTCTCAAATGTTCACCGTGTTCTTGGTCATTCTTTGAGTAAATAAGTATGTCATCAATGAAAACAATGACAAACTTGTCAAGGTATGGTCCACACACTCGGTTCATAAGGTCCATGAACACAGCTGGTGCATTAGTTAAACCAAACGGCATGACCATAAACTCGTAATGACCGTAACGTGTTCTGAAAGCAGTCTTTGGAATATCATCTTCTTTCACCCGCATTTGATGATACCCGGAACGTAAGTCAATCTTTGAATAAACAGACGAGCCTTGTAGTTGATCAAATAAGTCGTCGATTCTCGGTAGTGGGTAGCGGTTCTTGATGGTAAGTTTGTTCAACTCTCGGTAGTCGATACACCACCTGAATGTACCATCTTTCTTCTTGACAAACAAAACAGGAGCTCCCCACGGTGATGTGCTTGGTCGAATGAAACCACGCTCTAAAAGTTCTTGTAATTGGCTTTGCAGTTCTTTCATCTCGCTGGGTGCGAGTCTGTAAGGAGCACGAGCTATTGGTGCAGCTCCTGGTACAAGATCTATTTGAAATTCAACGGATCGATGTGGGGGTAATCCCGGTAATTCTTTCGGAAATACATCGGGAAATTCTTTTGCAATGGGAACATCATTGATGCTCTTTTCTTCAGTTTGTACTTTCTCGACGTGTGCTAGAACAGCATAGCAACCTTTTCTTATTAGTTTTTGTGCCTTCAAATTACTAATAAGATGTAGCTTCGTGTTGCCCTTTTCTCCGTACACCATTAAGGGTTTTCCTTTTTCTCGTATAATGCGAATTGCATTTTTGTAACAAACGATCTCCGCTTTCACTTCTTTCAACCAGTCCATACCGATTATCACATCAAAACTCCCTAACTCTACTGGTATCAAATCAATCTTAAATGTTTCGCTAACCAGTTTAATTTCTCGATTCCGACATATATTATCTGCTGAAATTAATTTACCATTTGCTAATTCGAGTAAAAATTTACTATCCAAAGGCGTCAATGGACAACTTAATTTAGCACAAAAATCTCTACTCATATAGCTTCTATCCGCACCCGAATCAAATAAAACGTAAGCAGATTTATTGTCAATAAGAAACGTACCCGTAACAAGCTCCGGGTCTTCCTGTGCCTCTACCGCATTAATATTGAAAACTCTTCCACGGCCTTGTCCATTCGTGTTCTCCTGGTTCGGGCAATTTCTAATAATGTGGCCTGGTTTTCCACATTTATAACAAACTACATTGGCATAACTTGCTCCGACACTACTTGCTCCACCATTACTCGTTCCGACACCATTTGTTCCTTTCGTTCTATTAACCCCTGGTCCGTAGACCTCACACTTCGCCGCGCTATGACCATTTCTTTTACACTTGTTACAAAATTTGGTGCAGAACCCCGAGTGATTCTTTTCACACCTTTGGCATAGTTGCTTCTGATTGTTGTTGTTGTTGCGGTTATTATTGTTGTTGGGATGATTGTTGTAGTTGCTGTTGTTGTTGTTGTTGTTGTTGTTGGGCCGTTTGTTGTAGTTGCGATTGATGTTGCGATTGTTGGGATAATTGTTGCGATTATTGTTGTAATTGCTGTTGTTGTTGTATTGGTGATTCTTATCACCATTTTCCTCCCACTTTCTTTTGACTTGCTTCACATTGGCCTCTTCAGCAGTCTGTTCTTTAATTCTTTCTTCAATCTGGTTCACTAGTTTGTGAGCCATTCTACATGCCTGTTGTATGGAGGCGGGCTCGTGTGAACTTATATCTTCTTGGATTCTTTCCGGTAATCCTTTCACAAACGCGTCGATCTTCTCTTCCTCATCTTCGAATGCTCCCGGACACAATAGGCACAATTCTGTGAATCGTCTTTCGTACGTGGTAATATCAAATCCTTGGGTTCGTAACCCTCTAAGTTCTGTCTTGAGCTTATTGACCTCGGTTCTGGGACGGTACTTCTCGTTCATCAAGTGCTTGAATGCTGACCACGGTAGTGCGTACGCATCATCTTGTCCCACTTGCTCTAGATAGGTATTCCACCATGTTAACGCAGAACCTGTGAAGGTATGCGTAGCGTACTTCACTTTGTCCTCTTCAGTACACTTACTTATGGCAAACACCGATTCAACCTTCTCGGTCCACCGTTTCAATCCGATCGGTCCTTCGGTTCCATCAAATTCCAAAGGTTTGCAGGCAGTGAATTCTTTGTAGGTGCATCCTACACGATTTCCTGTACTGCTAGATCCAAGGTTATTGTTGGTATGTAGCGCAGCCTGTACTGCGGCTATGTTTGAAGCTAGAAAAGTACAGAATTCCTCTTCATTCATATTCACGGTGTGTCGAGTAGTCGGTGCCATTTCCTTCAAAATAGTTAAATGGAACAAGTTAATCATACAGAATATTAAGAGTAGTTAATAGTATTTCGTAGCATAATATGAACTCATTTATAAAAGCTTTTTCTTCATATTAGCGTTTTATAAGTTTAAATTCGGGTAGTACCTACCCGTTAAGTTCATACTTAGTAGCTAATATACAATTCAACTACTACAATTCTATATGAAAAACTGATTATAATAATATTTCGCGTTCAAACTTTTATACCATATTTTACAAACTTACAATACCGCTTATTTTACATAAAGCATGAAATATAGCACACAATAACTTTGATACAAGATAGTTGTGAAGACAATTCTAGCTAGTACACAAGTCGTTCAGCAAAGGCAATAAAGACACGTAATTCATACGTCCAGAAACAAGTCATGCATTCTGGTTTTACTAGGACTACTTCCCATCCTTGGTCTTGTGCAACATAACCGTTATGGCCGTTGATAAGACAGCGTGTTGTAACGTCATCAAAGGGACGAGGGTTACGTAATGTCCAACAGTCCCGTAATAATCTAAAAACCTCATTTCTTACCCCAATTACCGACTCCGTCACTTGTGGAAACGTTTTGTTTAATAGTTGTAGCCCGATGTTCTTGTTCTCACTTTGGTGAGAAGCGAACATTACTAATCCGTAAGCATAACATGCTTCTTTATGTTGCATGTTAGCCGCTTTTTCTAAATCACGAAGTCCAATATTCGGATATATTGAGTCAAAATAATTTCTTAACCCGTTGCGTAAAATAGCATTTGGGTTCCCCGCAATATATGCGTCAAAGTAAACACATCGTAACTTATGGGTTTCCCAATGTGATATCCCCCATCTTTCAAACGAAAGTCTCTTATAAACCAAGACATTCTTGGAACGTTCTTCGAATGTCTTACAAACTGATCTCGCCTTAAATAGTTGTGCCGAAGAATTCTGGCCGACTCTAGACAAGATTTCATCAATCATGTCTCCGGGTAGGTCTCTTAAAATATTGGGTTGTCTATCCATTTTGTGTTTTTAAACTGTAAAATAGACAAGAGTTAGATTCATAAAAAAAATACTTATTAATACAAGCAATTTTTACATATATCATAAAGCATAAGAACACTATATTCCATATATTACACCACACGAATACAACTATCTTATTCCGACTCGCTCGTTTCTTCTTCTTCGGTTTTGGTTCGTTTTGCCAAGTTTCTAGGGATATATGATGTTCCCCTAATACGAGCCGTCGTTGTCCACATTGGTTTAGAAAAACCTGGTGGTTTAGAGGTTCCCGGGTCATTGTTACAACTTAAGGACTTCGGGGGTTGACGATACATATAAAGTTCATCGGGGTTGGAATTAGATTTCTCTATTTTTATGCCCTTTCCCTTATTATTTTCTTTTGCCTTTTTAAATTCAGTTGAGGTAATTTTTATAACATCATCGGAATTCTCGTCGGAATCCGATTCATCGGAGAATTGGTAATCCTCCCAATATTTTGCTTCCTTGGCGGAAACACCATTGACCATAATTAACTTTGGTCGGTTGGTTGAGGATTTTCTTTTACTTAACCGTTTTATTATTTCCCCCACCGGTTCTATTTCTTCATCCGGTTCCGATTCTTCTTCCGGTTCCGATTCTTCTTCCGGTTCCTACTCTTCTTCCGGTTCCTCTTCGGGAACTTGTGAATCAGTCCACAAATCATTCCAATTTACATTTGACTCTTCATTATTATTAGGTGAGTCAATGGGACTTGTTCTAGAGGTAGACATCTATCACATAATATCAAACACGTTAAGAGATTAATATATCACATAATATTCATATGTTAAAAATATATAGTTTCCAACAAAAATGTTAAGCAATCATTTTTAAAGAAAACACGGTCGAAGTCCAGACTCACTAATGCATCCTAACAAACTCGATAAGACACACTAATGCAAATTTTCTGGTTCTCTAAGACCAACGCTCGGATACCAACTGAAATGTCCCGTTCTTATTGATTAAAAACGTTCCATATTAATTGATTTCGTTGCGAGGTTTTGACCTCTATATGAGACGTTTTTCAAAGACTGCATTCATTTTTAAACAAACCATAACCTTTATTTCATCAATAAAGGTTTAAAAAGCTTTACGTAGATTATCAAATAATGATAATCTAAAATATCTTGTTTACACACGACCATTACATAATGGTTTACAATACAAATATGTTACAACAAAATAAGTTTCTTGAATGCAGTTTTTACACAATATCATACAAGCATGGACTCCAAATCTTGTCCTTATTTAAGTATGCGACAGCGGAAGCTCTTAATAATCACCTGAGAATAAACATGCTTAAAACGTCAACAAAAATGTTGGTGAGTTATAGGTTTAACCTATATATATCAAATCGTAACAATAGACCACAAGATTTCATATTTCAATACACATCCCATACATAGAGATAAAAATCATTCATATGGTGAACACCTGGTAACCGACAATAACAAGATGCATATATAAGAATATCCCCATCATTCCGGGACACCCTTCGGATATGATATAAATTTCGAAGTACTAAAGCATCCGGTACTTTGGATGGGGTTTGTTAGGCCCAATAGATCTATCTTTAGGATTCGCGTCAATTAGGGTGTCTGTTCCCTAATTCTTAGATTACCAGACTTAATAAAAAGGGGCATATTCGATTTTGATAATTCAACCATAGAATGTAGTTTCACGTACTTGTGTCTATTTTGTAAATCATTTATAAAACCTGCATGTATTCTCATCCCAAAAATATTAGATTTTAAAAGTGGGACTATAACTCACTTTCACAGATTTTTACTTCGTCGGGAAGTAAGACTTGGCCACTGGTTGATTCACGAACCTATAACAATATATACATATATATCAAAGTATGTTCAAAATATATTTACAACACTTTTAATATATTTTGATGTTTTAAGTTTATTAAGTCAGCTGTCCTCGTTAGTAACCTACAACTAGTTGTCCACAGTTAGATGTACAGAAATAAATCGATAAATATTATCTTGAATCAATCCACGACCCAGTGTATACGTATCTCAGTATTGATCACAACTCAAACTATATATATTTTGGAATCAACCTCAACCCTGTATAGCTAACTCCAACATTCACATATAGAGTGTCTATGGTTGTTCCGAAATATATATAGATGTGTCGACATGATAGGTCGAAACATTGTATACGTGTCTATGGTATCTCAAGATTACATAATATATATTACAAGTTGATTAAGTTATGGTTGGAATAGATTTGTTACCAATTTTCACGTAGCTAAAATGAGAAAAATTATCCAATCTTGTTTTACCCATAACTTCTTCATTTTAAATCCGTTTTGAGTGAATCAAATTGCTATGGTTTCATATTGAACTCTATTTTATGAATCTAAACAAAAAAAGTATAGGTTTCTAGTCGGAAAAATAAGTTACAAGTCGTTTTTGTAAAGGTAGTCATTTCAGTCGAAAGAACGACGTCTAGATGACCATTTTAGAAAACATACTTCCACTTTGAGTTTAACCATAATTTTTGGATATAGTTTCATGTTCATAATAAAAATCATTTTCTCAGAATAACAACTTTTAAATCAAAGTTTATCATAGTTTTTAATTAACTAACCCAAAACAGCCCGCGGTGTTACTACGACGGCGTAAATCCGGTTTTACGGTGTTTTTCGTGTTTCCAGGTTTTAAATCATTAAGTTAGCATATCATATAGATATAGAACATGTGTTTAGTTGATTTTAAAAGTCAAGTTAGAAGGATTAACTTTTGTTTGCGAACAAGTTTAGAATTAACTAAACTATGTTCTAGTGATTACAAGTTTAAACCTTCGAATAAGATAGCTTTATATGTATGAATCGAATGATGTTATGAACATCATTACTACCTTAAGTTCCTTGGATGAACCTACTGGAAAAGAGAAAAATGGATCTAGCTTCAATGGATCCTTGGATGGCTCAAAGTTCTTGAAGCAAAATCATGACACGAAAACAAGTTCAAGTAAGATCATCACTTGAAATAAGATTGTTATAGTTATAGAAATTGAACCAAAGTTTGAATATGATTATTACCTTGTATTAGAATGATAACCTACTGTAAGAAACAAAGATTTCTTGAGGTTGGATGATCACCTTACAAGATTGGAAGTGAGCTAGCAAACTTGAAAGTATTCTTGATTTTATGAAACTAGAACTTTTGGAATTTATGAAGAACACTTAGAACTTGAAGATAGAACTTGAGAGAGTTCAATTAGATGAAGAAAATTGAAGAATGAAAGTGTTTGTAGATGTTTTTGGTCGTTGGTGTATGGATTAGATATAAAGGATATGTAATTTTGTTTTCATGTAAATAAGTCATGAATGATTACTCATATTTTTGTAATCTTATGAGATATTTCATGCTAGTTGCCAAATGATGGTTCCCACATGTGTTAGGTGACTCACATGGGTTTCTAAGAGCTGATCATTGGAGTGTATATACCAATAGTACATACATCTAAAAGCTGTGTATTGTACGAGTACGAATACGGGTGCATACGAGTAGAATTGTTGATGAAACTGAACGAGAATGTAATTGTAAGCATTTTTGTTAAGTAGAAGTATTTTGATAAGTGTATTGAAGTCTTTCAAAAGTGTATAAATACATATTAAAACACTACATGTATATACATTTTAACTGAGTCGTTAAGTCATCGTTAGTCGTTACATGTAAGTGTTGTTTTGAAACCTTTAGGTTAACGATCTTGTTAAATGTTGTTAACCCAATGTTTATAATAACAAAAGAGATTTTAAATTATTATATTATCATGATATTATGATGTACGAATATCTCTTAATATGATATATATACATTAAATGTCGTTACAACGATAAACGTTACATATATGTCTCGTTTCAAAATCATTAAGTTAGTAGTCTAGTTTTTACATATGTAGTTCATTGTTAATATAATTAATGATATGTTTACTTATCATAATATCATGTTAACTATATATATAACCATATATATGTCATCATATAGTTTTTTACAAGTTTTAACGTTCGTGAATCACCGGTCAACTTGGGTGGTCAATTGTCTATATGAAACCTATTTCAATTAATCAAGTCTTAACAAGTTTGATTGCTTAACATGTTGGAAACATTTAATCATGTAAACATCAATCTCAATTAATATATATAAACATGGAAAAGTTCGGGTCACTACATCTAATGGGATTGGGTCATTAATTACTAATTGGGTTGGTGTAAATTTGGGTTTATTAAATCGTTTTTGGGCCATGATGATCCATTATTTTACCAAGATAATCCAGCCTTCGGTTATGGAATTGATGATAATAAGTATTAAAGTTAATGAGAGTGAAGATATATTTACGAGGGAGGTTGAATATTGTATGGGAACGGTGATGATATTGATCATAGTGTGATGATGATAATATGATTTTGATAAACGTTAATGATGGTGACATGCGTATGATTGTCATGAGTTATGATGATGATCACGATTTAAGTATGATGATGATTTTTGTTTAGAATGTTGTTAAATATGATCATGATGGTAATGATTATGAACTGATGAAGAAGATGATTATGTTTATGATCATGTCGTGATCATGAGTAAAGATGATGATGACCATGAAATGGAGATCGAATGATATTGTGAAAAAGAAGATGAAAAGGAAAACTGATATATAATCGGTGTAAATATAAATAGAGTAGGAACTATCTCAGAAAAGCCGCGAGCAGAGGAATGGTTTAGAATGTTTTCGGGTTAGCGGGAGGTCGCGGGTTCGAGCCCGGGCTAGGGCATTTATTGTTAGGCTTGTTTTGAAGGTAGTCTCTTTTTATTATTTTTATTATTTTTATTATAATTATAATTATAATTATAATTATTATTACTATTATTATTATTATAATTATAATTATAATTATAATTATTATTATTATCATTATTATTATTATTATTATGTTCATTGATATCATGATTTTTATTATTATTATTATTAATATAGTTTACATTACTATCATTTATATAAGTATTATTGATAATGCTAAAAACGAACATATATTTCATAGCATTATTCCTCAAGAAAGACAAGCTTTTAGTTGCAATTGTTCTATTTACAAGTGATATTCGTTTAAATAATAAAAGGTGAAGACAAAAGACAGATTCGACGAATTGAAGACGCAAACGACCAAAAAGCTCAAAAGAACAAAAGACAATCAAAGAGGTTCCAATTATTGATAAGAAACGTCTCGAAATTACAAGAGTACAAGATTCAAAACGCAAAGTACAAAATATAAAATTGTACGCAAGGACGTTTGAAAATCCGGAACGGGGACCAGAGTCAACTCTTAACGCTCGACGCAACGGACTAAAAATTACAAGTTAACTATGCATATAAATATAATATAATATATAATTAATTATATTAATTATATATATATTATATATATATTATAAACCGTCGGTAAACAAAGAGCCAAACTCCTCTGAGCTGTAAAAGTAACCTCCGCGACTCGCGGAGTTTGAAGAGGTTTTCACCGCGAGTCGCGGAGCCCCAAAATTCGACTTTTCCTATAAAAGCAACCGAATTCTGATCGCAATTCATAATCTTTTTCTCTCTTCTCTCATATATACGTAAAACATATATATATAATTTATATTTTAATTTTAATTTTAATTATAATTCTAATAATAAGGGTATGTTAGCGAATGTTGTAAGGGTGTAAGTCGAAATTCTGTCCGTGTAACGCTACGCTATTTTTAATCATTGTAAGTTATGTTCAACCTTTTTACATTAATGTCTCGTAGCTAAGTTATTATTATGCTTATTTAAAACGAAGTAATCATGATGTTGGGCTAATTACTAAAATTGGGTAATTGGGCTTTGTACCATAATTGGGGTTTGGACAAAAGAACGACACTTGTGGAAATTAGACTATGGGCTATTAATGGGCTTTATATTTGTTTAACTAAATGATGGTTTGTTAATATTAATATAAAGATTTACAATTGGGCGTCCCTATAAATTACCATATACACTCGATCGGACACGATGGGCGGGGTATTTATATGTACGAATAATCGTTCATTTAACCAGACACGGGAATGGATTAATAGCCACTAGAATAATTAAAACAGGGGTGAAATTACATTCAAGGGTAATTGGTGTAATTGTTAACAAAGTAGTAAAACCTTGGTTTACACGCATTCGATAACCTGGTGTATTCATTAAACAAAGTATTAAAACCTTGTTACAATTCGAATCCCCAATTAGTTGGAATATTTAACTTCGGGTATAAGAATAATTTGACGAGGACACTCGCACTTTATATTTATGACTGATGGACTGTTATGGACAAAAACCAGACGGACATATTAAATAATCCAAGACAAAGGACAATTAACCCATGGGCATAAAACTAAAATCAACACGTCAAACATCATGATTACGGAAGTTTAAATAAGCATAATTCTTTTATTTCATATTTAATTTCCTTTATTTTATTTTTAATTGCACTTCTAATTATCGCACTTTTATTTATTGTTATTTAATCGCACTTTTAATTATCGTACTTTTTAATTATCGCAATTTTATTTTATCGCACTTTTATTATTCGCAATTTCATTATCGTTATTTACTTTACGCTTTAATTTAAGTCTTGTATTTATTTTATATTTTACATTAGGTTTTAACTGCGACTAAAGTTTTAAAATCGACAAACCGGTCATTAAACGGTAAAAACCCCCCTTTATAATAATAATATTACTTAAATATATATTTGTATTTTTATAAAAGTAAACTAATATAGCGTTAAGCTTTGTTTAAAGATTTCCCTGTGGAACGAACCGGACTTACTAAAAACTACACTACTGTACGATTAGGTACACTGCCTATAAGTGTTGTAGCAAGGTTTAAGTATATCCATTCTATAAATAAATAAATATCTTATGTAAAATTGTATCGTATTTAATAGTATTTTCCTAGTAAAATATAAACTATTTCGTATACCTTAGCTTTGACATCAAGTATTTTTGGCGCCGCTGCCGGGGAACTATCTTAAAAGCCGGAAGCGCAACGCTAATATAAAAAAAAAAAAAAGATTTTTAGCTTACTTCTATTAAAATTCGCTTTTGTAAAAATACGTTTTAAATATTCGAAAATATAAAAAGAAAAACAAAAATATAAGTATTTTTAAGATTTTGTTAAATATTTAAGTTTTATAAGTTTCTTTATTTTTATTTTAGTTTATAAAAATATAAGTTTTATTTTAATATCTTTTATTTATTTAAAAACAGAAAACAGAAAATAAAAAAAATAAATAAAGAAAAAACGCGTCGAATATTTAAACCTGTCAGCTGAATTCTGGAACCCCGCGACTCGTGGGGTTTGATGTTTTAAATACCGCAACTCGCGGAGGGTACCTGACACACGAACAGAAACCCTAATCCTGCATTTATTACGGTAATTATTAATTAATTATTATTAAACCCTAATTATTATTATTATTATAATTAATTTTATTTTAACTTTTACTTTTTATTTAATTTATGTATTTAGTATTAATTAGTTTTATTAAATTGTAAAATTAGTAGTTTTATTAAATAAATAATATAAAAATAATATTTTTATAAAAAAATTGTACTTTTTACAACTTTTTGTATATTTTTATAGTTTGTCCCTTTTTAATCGTTTTAGCGTAATATTTGTATTTTTCACTCATATTTAGTTTTAAACTTAGTTTTTACTATAGTTATTTTTACTCCTAGATTTTTAGGCTTTGCCGTAGAATTCCTTAAGTGCTTTTTCTTTAGACTAAGATTTAGGTGCTTTAGAATTTTGCGACGCCTTTTTAAGTTTTAATTTCTTTTTAAGTTATTTCCATTTGGGATATAGTTTTTCCTGTAAGCTTTAATATTTTTAGACACCTTTTACTATGTATCAATTATCATTCCAATTAGTAATTTCAATTTGCGATTATAATTTTAAGTTAGTTGTAGTAATAAGGTTAGGTTAGTTAAGTATTTTTAAGTTTTGATAAGTTTCTTTTATTTTTTTCGTCACCTTTTATTTTTCAACCATTTTTCTTTTTCTACCTTTTGCGACGAACTCTTTTTCTCTCTTATTTCTCACCATTCTAGTTTTTAGGACTTAGAATTTTTTCTACTTCTTATCTAAATTTCTTAAAATTACGAAAATTTATTTTAAGTGGTTAAATTAATAGACATCAAAATTTTCTGGTTCGTAGTAATAGTTGGATTTGTACGTGGACCGGGTTATTGGAGCCAAACAGTCCTCAATTATATTGAGACCAAACGAATCCTGCCCCTCTGCTGCATCTTTTGGCTATTCGAAACGTGGGCAAAATCAGAAAAGTCTATTGATTGGATAACTTATTATAATTTTTCTTTCCTTTTTAAAACTAATAGGATATTCAGTGAATGCACCGAGCAAGACGTTCATCACCTTTTGTACGTTCACCACCTGTAACTAGATCAAGACATTTAGCAAATATAACCGCCGTTGATTTTTCTTTAGAATCGTCATCCAGTCGACCAAGTACTTCAGTTCAAATTTCCGATAATCCATTTTTTGAACCCAACCTTACAATTGAGAATCCGAAAAATATTCAGGAACGGTTCGTAGATCCTGAACCATTAAACTTTCCTCCGGAACCACCAATCATTCAAACAGAGATTGTTGAGGAACGAACCATTAAATCAGAATCATCTAGTGATACCGATTCAACAAATTCAATTATGGAGAATCTAGAACCTTTAAGTATGGAAGACCGAATGAGAGCTAAACGCACTGGCCAAGGTCACGCAATTACTCATCCAGACATTAATGCGCCAGATTATGAAATCAAAGGACAAATTCTACACATGGTGACTAATCAATGCCAATTTAGTGGTGCGCCGAAGGAAGATCCAAATGAACATCTACGTACCTTTAATAGGATCTGCACACTATTTAAAATCCGAGAAGTGGAGGATGAACAGATATATCTCATGTTATTTCCCTGGACTTTAAAGGGAGAAGCCAAAGATTGGTTGGAATCGTTACCTGAAGGGGCGATCGATACATGGGACGTTTTAGTTGACAAATTTCTTAAACAATTCTTTCCTGCATCTAAAGCCGTAAGACTTCAAGCAGAAATTGTTACGTTTACACAGAAACCAAATGAAACTCTATATGAGGCGTGGCCAAGATATGGAAAGTTGTTAAGAGGATGTCCGCAACATGGTTTAGACACCTGTCAAATAGTACAAATATTCTACCAAGGATGCGACATCACTACAAGAAAAGACATAGATATAGCAGCTGGTGGTTCTATTATGAAGAAAACCGAAACTGATGCTTACAAAATTATTGATAACACTGCTTCCCACTCACATGAGTGGCACCAAGAAAAAGATATCATTAGATCATCTAAAGCAGCTAGAGCCAATTCTAGCCATGACTTAGATTCCATTTCCGCAAAGATAGATGTTGTGGAGAGACGAATGGAAAAGATGACTAAGGATATTCACTCAATACGAATTAGTTGTGAGCAGTGTGGAGGACCACATTTGACAAAAGATTGTCTCAGTATTGAATTAACAATGGAACAAAGAGAGAATATTTCATACATAAACCAAAGGCCTGGAAATAATTATCAGAATAATTACCAACCGCCAAGACCGATTTACAATCAAAACCAGAATTATAACCGAAATATTCCATACAACAACCAACAAGGTCCTAGCAATCAACAAGTATCCAATAATACTTACAATCAGCAAAGACCTAATTTTCAAAACAAACCACCACAACAAACCGATGATAAAAAGCCGAATTTAGAAGATATGATGACGAAGCTAGTTGAAACTCAAACGCAGTTTTTCACATCTCAAAAACAAACTAATGAACAAAATGCTCAAGCATTTAGAAATCAACAAGCTTCTATTCAAAATCTGGAACAAGAAGTAAGTAACCTAGCAAGATTAATAGGTGAAAGAAAACCGGGAAGTTTACCAAGCGATACAAATGCTAACCCCCGGAATGAAACAGCTAAAGCTATTACCACAAGAAGTGGTACAACACTTAAACCACCTGAAATACCTGTAACTTCTGATGAAACTATTCCTACTCCACAAGAACCACAACCTGATCAAGATAAGGAAAAAGAACCGGTAGTTGAAAAAGTTAATGAAGATAACACAGTTAAGGATAAACCTTATGTTAAACCATACCAACCACCACTTCCTTACCCGAGTAAAATGAAGAAAGAAAAACTTGAAGCCGAGCAATCCAAATTCTTGGATATGTTTAAACAGATAAATGTAAATCTTCCTTTCATTGATGTGATTTCAGGAATGCCAAGATATGCTAAATTCTTGAAAGATCTAATCTCAAATAGAAAGAAAATGGAAGAACTCTCGGCTGTTACTATGAATGCTAATTGTTCAGCAGTGCTGTTGAATAAGATACCAGAAAAACTATCTGATCCAGGAAGTTTCACAATTCCATGTTTTCTGGGTAGTCTTAGTTCAATAGAAGCATTGGCAGACTTAGGTGCTAGTATAAATCTAATGCCGTATTCACTATACGCTAAACTAGACCTTGGAGAATTAAAACCAACAAGAATAAGCATACAACTAGTCGATAAATCAATAAAATATCCTAGAGGGATAATGGAGAACATGCTAGTTAAAGTTGGTACTTTAGTATTTCCAGTAGATTTTGTTGTTTTGGACATGGAAGAAGATTCTCAAGTTCCTCTCATATTAGGAAGACCATTCTTAAACACAGCTAAAGCAATGATAGACGTGTTCGGTAAGAAACTGACCCTAAGTATAGAGGATGAGAGTGTTACATTTTCAGTTGATAGAGCAATGCAACAACCACAATCTGCAGATGATACATGTTATTATATTCAAACTATAGATGCACATGCAGAATTATTAGAAGAATTTCTAGAATTACAAGGAACAGGAGAATGTTCTTTAGGAGAAGGTAATGAACCAATTGATGAAGCTGAAATGTTAGCTACACTAATAGCTAATGGATATGAACCAACAACAGAAGAAATTCAAATGCTAAAAGAAGAAGACAGATATCGATATAAATCATCGATAGAAGAACCTCCGAAATTAGAGTTAAAGCCACTTCCAAACCATTTGGAATACGCTTATTTACATGGTGAATCTGAATTACCTGTAATAATATCGTCTTCTCTTACTGAAAATGAAAAATCACAACTCATTTCTGTGTTAAAAGCTCATAAACCAGCCATTGCATGGAAGATTCATGATATTAAAGGAATAAGTCCTTCGTATTGCACACGTAAAATCCTTATGGAAGAAGGTCATAAAACGTATGTGCAACGCCAACGAAGACTAAATCCTAATATGCAAGATGTAGTTAAGAAAGAGATTATTAAACTGCTAGATGCAGGTTTAATTTATCCAATCTCTGATAGTCCATGGGTAAGCCCAGTTCAATGCGTACCTAAGAAGGGTGGCATGACTGTCATTACAAATGAGAAAAATGAGCTTATTCCTACTAGGACTGTAACAGGATGGCGTGTATGTATTGATTATAGAAAATTAAATGACGCCACCAGAAAAGATCACTTTCCCTTACCTTTCATAGATCAAATGTTGGAAAGATTAGCCGGAAATAGTTACTATTGTTTTCTAGATGGATTTTCCGGATATTTTCAAATTCCAATAGCACCCGAAGATCAAGAGAAAACCACATTCACGTGCCCTTATGGTACTTTTGCTTACAAACGCATGCCATTTGGACTTTGCAACGCCCCTGCAACCTTTCAAAGGTGTATGATGGCGATTTTTCACGACATGATAGAAGAATGCATGGAAGTATTCATGGATGACTTTTCAGTCTTCGGTGATACATTTAAATCATGTCTAGTTAATCTGGAACGAATGCTAATTAGATGCGAAAAATCAAATCTAGTACTTAATTGGGAGAAATGCCATTTCATGGTTAAAGAAGGCATCGTTCTTGGACATAAAATTTCAAAAGAAGGAATTGAAGTGGATAGAGCTAAAGTAGATGTAATTGCTAAACTTCCACATCCCACCAATGTTAGAGGAGTTAGGAGTTTTCTAGGGCATGCCGGTTTTTACCGACGTTTCATAAAAGATTTTTCTAAAATTGCCACTCCCATGAATAAACTCCTAGAAAAGGATGCGCCATTCATCTTTTCAGATGAGTGTATCAAATCTTTTAATATTCTTAAAGAGAAACTCACTAATGCACCAATCATGATAACACCAAATTGGAATCTACCATTTGAACTAATGTGCGATGCAAGTGATTTTGCAATGGGAGCCGTTTTAGGACAAAGGATTGAAAAACGATTTCAACCTATATATTATGCTAGTAAGACGTTACAAGGAGCACAAACGAACTATACAACTACTGAAAAAGAACTCCTTGCTATTGTCTTTGCTTTTGACAAATTTCGATCATATCTCGTTCTAGCAAAAACGGTGGTCTATACCGACCATTCTGCTCTTAGATACCTATTTTCAAAACAAGATGCTAAACCAAGATTAATCCGTTGGATCTTACTCTTACAAGAGTTTGATATTGAAATCCGAGATAAAAGAGGAGCAGAAAATCTCGCCGCTGATCATCTTTCTCGTCTTGAAAATCCTGAGTTAGAAGTTCTAAATGAATCGGCCATACAAGACAACTTTCCTGATGAATATCTATTGAAGATAGATTATAAAGAAATTCCATGGTTTGCAGACTATGCAAACTACTTAGTTTGTGGATTCCTTGAAAAAGGATTATCGTACCAAAGACGAAAGAAATTCTTCAGTGATATAAAACACTATTTCTGGGAAGATCCACATCTGTTTAAAAGTTGTCCCGATGGAATAATACGCCGATGTGTATTTGGAGATGAAGCTAGTAAAATTTTAAACCATTGTCACACAGGACCAACAGGAGGGCATTATGGGCCTCAACTAACAGCAAGAAAAGTTTATGATGCTGGATTCTATTGGCCTACAATTTACAAAGACGCACACCTTCTTTGCAAATCCTGTGATGCATGTCAAAGGGCCGAAAAAATAAGTCAACGTGATGAAATGCCACAAAATGTCATCCAAGTATGTGAAGTATTTGACATTTGGGGTATTGACTTTATGGGTCCATTTCCAAAATCTCATAATAATCTATATATACTCGTAGCCATTGATTATGTATCTAAATGGGCGGAAGCACAAGCTCTCCCAACTAACGATGCACGAGTTGTAGTCAACTTTTTAAAACGTCTTTTTGCAAGGTTTGGAACACCGAAAGCTTTAATAAGTGATCGGGGTACTCATTTCTGTAATAATCAACTTGAGAAAGTTCTTAAAAGATATGGAGTAACTCATAAAATCTCCACCGCATATCATCCACAAACAAGTGGACAAGTTGAAAATACCAACCGAGCCTTAAAACATATTCTAGAGAAAACCGTAGGATCAAATCCGAAGGAATGGTCCATTAAATTGGAGGATGCACTCTGGGCTTTTAGAACAGCCTACAAAACTCCAATTGGAACCACACCTTTTAGACTTGTTTATGGAAAAGCATGTCATCTTCCAGTAGAAATTGAACACAAAGCATTTTGGGCTTTGAAGACATGTAATCTTGATTTACATGAAGCCGGACGTCTACGATTAAGTCAACTAAACGAATTAGAAGAATTAAGACATGAAGCATACGAAAATTCGTTAATCTATAAAGAAAGAACGAAGAAATGGCATGATAAAAGAATCAGAAGTTCAAAAGAATCTAAAGAAGGAGACAGAGTTCTTCTTTTCAATTCACGATTCAAGCTATTTCCTGGAAAATTGAAATCAAGATGGTCTGGACCATTCATAGTCAAAAGAGTTTTCCCATACGGAATGATAGAATTAATAAATTCAAATGGGATTGAATTTAAAGTTAATGGTCACAGAGTTAAACATTACATACATGGTCCGATGGAAGTCGACAACGAAGTTAATCACAATTTCGACACCACAGCTAACTAAGTGTGGGGAGAATCAAGTCTTTAAAGGATAATATGTATTTCTGTTAGAGTTAGATTGTCTGTTTTCGTGTAGTTCTCGAAAATGGAACCCGAATGGTCTTTCCCTAGCAGACCCTAAAGAACTAGTCTTCTCCCCCCATTCTGAATTTTTATTTTTTTAGGTTTTTACGAAATGAAGACTGCCTGTGAACTAAACCATGGTCTAATGCTACACGCTTTGATCACTAAACGTAATAATGACATACTCCCAAGTGAAATAGTATCAGTAATCAGAGAAAGAATGGACGGAGTTAGAAAAGAATCCAGATGCGAAGATAATAAGTTACAATTTGGTAAAGGAAAATCAAAAACCGCAGCGAAAAGAAGAGCACGACACCTAGAACGATGTCACAAATGCGGAAAATGGTCACATGGAGGTAAATGTTCCAATAATCAAACCTATTCAAATACCGAATTTGTTACTTTATGCAGAGACGGACCGTTCATATGTTTAGAAGAAAAGATACTGAATGCTCGAGGTTACGCCTATGTAGCCATGGAAAACCAATTAAACCGACTATCTTATGAATGGGATAGATCATATAACTAAGAAATCTATTTCACAGGTATGTCTGTACAGTTTTTATTTTTATTTTTATTTTTAACCTTTTGATAATAAACGCTAATTTGTTCGCTAAAAAGTGGTAAATTGGTATTGAATAAAATTAGGTTTGGCGACCGAAATTATTGATATCATTCAAAAATTTATTACATCACTGCGAAATTTAACGTTTATTCTTAAGGTATAAATATCTTTAATCAATCAACACAAAATATTTCAAAAATTCGTCATGAGTTAAATTAGGTCTTGGAACCGAAATTACTTTACCGAAAAGAGGGGCGCATATTTTTGATAATATTTGATTGATTAAAGTGGGATAAAAAGACAAAAAGATTTTTAAATTTATTTTTACCATGTTTTTAAAATTAATATTTAAATTTTAAATTAATATTGTAAATTTTGTAAAAACAATATATTTAAAATTGTAAATATTTGAAAAATTAATATAAGTTTGATATGAATTTATGAATTTTTAAATTAAGTTTGGTGTGAATTTTTAAAATATAAATTTTTAATTTTATGCATTTCAAATTTTAAGTTTGGTGTGAATTTTTAATAATAATTTTGAATTTTATATTTAAGTTGTGTGAATTTAAAAACAAAAATTTACTTTATCTCATTAAGTTAAGAATATGATTTTTAAAATTTGTCGTAAGTTGAAGACTAGGTCTTTGAACCGAAATTGCTTTACCCGAGGGAGGGACGAGAACTTTTATTATCATTATTTTTAATCTTATTGAATTAGAGTATGCCAAAAACATTGAAAAAACTCAAAAATCTTAGCTTTTAAAACAATCGCTACAAAAAGATAAATTTTAAAATTTTGTCGAGGGACGGACTAGGACATCGATCCGAAACGACCTCGTCCTAAATAACAAGGGAAACAAAATTTTAAAATTAATTACTTAATTGTTTTAATAAGTTAATGATTAAAAAAAAAAAAAAAAATTCCGCGACTCGCGGAGTTTGGAGCTTAAATCTCCGCGACTCGCGGAGGGACCAATTCCCAGAAAAAAATAAAACGTAAAAAACAGAGCAGTTCACTCCCCCACCCAAAAATACTGCGAAGAACAGCGAACAAAAACCCCAAAAACCCGAAAAATACACCCCAAAAATCCCAATTTTTAACCGTTAATCACCAAATTTTTTGCTAAAATCATGTTGAGAAGGATGCTATCTAAGAATTACTCAAGAAAAACGGTAAATTTCTACACCTAAACACCATTTAATCCGAAATTTGGTGTTCTTGAGCAATTTTTTCCCAAATTTGATTTTGATGCTTTTTAGTGTAATTATGCTTAAATTGTTTATGTATTATGCTTGTATAACCTAGATTGATGCTGTTTAACATGATTAGAAGCCTTAAACTTCAAATTTTGAATAATCTAGGGTTTGTGTTCTTGAGCAAATTTGGGGCTTTTTGATATAAACAGGTTATGGCCGATTTTTGTCATGAATTGTTGCTAAATTGAGTAGTGTAACATGTCTAGGTAGTTAAATGATCCAAACTTTGAGCCTAAACATGATTTTGAGAATTAAAGTGGACTTTTTCAAGTCTAAAATTCATGAACTTGATTTTTGAAAGATAATGCCATTTGAAACTTGTTTAATTGCTAGTAATGATTATTTTGACATGTTATTTGAGTTGAATGATTATGAACTTGACGAACATTTTCGTATATGCTTATTTGAAAAAGTGTAGATTTGATAAAAATGTGAAAATGAGCTTAAGTTTGATATAAATTTATAATATCATTGTAATTATTTTGATTGATGATTTTGCTGACACTAATGCATATTTGGATGCACAAAAATTGTGTTTGATGTGTTTTGCAGAATGAAAGGGGTGAATCTTCATCCCAAGCCCGCAATGCTCCTGCTGAGAATTTGGAATAACAGAAGGTGGATAACTACTACAAGCAGGATATACCTCATCCAGTCATGACCTTTTCTGATATGCACTTGGAAGAGTTGCACCCGAACCTGAGATTTGACAGACTTTGGATAGATTATCCAAAATATCAAAGGGGTTTACATACTCTTCATTCTAAGGTTGTTGAGGTACCGAGGGTCATAGAATGGGGACCCTTAGAAGCTGTAGAATTGGCCGGGCCAATTAGGGAATTACTTGTACAGAGGTATGGTAATTCTTCTTTTAATGACTGGGTATGTTTATTCACCATACGTAGACCTGTATATAAAGTATGGTGTGAAGAATTGTTATGTAGTATAGAGTTGAATGATCGGGTAGCTAGTTTAACCGATCATTCTTTTATTAGATTTTTGTTAGGCGGTTCGATGCGCCACATGTCTTTACTGGACATGGCTCAGGCTTTACGTATATATACGCCTGAGGAGTTAGCGTCTGCCGATTGTAGAGGATTGATACTAAACGGTAGAAAGATAGATGAAAATTTTGATACACACGGTGTGTGGAGTCAAATGACAAGCCATCACCGTTTCAAAGGGGGAAATTACTCTTATTTGGATATAGATAGAGCCGAATTAAGAGTAATTCATAGGTTTTTAGCTAATTCGATTACACAAAGGGGTAAAAACAAGGAAAAAGTAAATGAACAGGATTTGTTTTACCATATGTGTATTCGAGACCCACAAAGCGCTGTAAGTATACCGTATTGTGTGGGTTATTATTTATCAGCTATGGTTCGGGGGATGCGACCGCATAGCATAATAGGAGGTGGTATTTTTATTACTTTGATTGGTGAATATCTCGGTGTGGATATAAGTCGGGGGGATTATTAGTAGAAGAACCAGAACCCCGCGATACTATAGGTTTAAATGTATACCATGGTGCGAAAGTTTTGAAGAGGCGAAATAACGCCGCAGTACGATACCATGGTAGACATCCACAGGTGGAGAGAAACCAGCAGCAAGGTAATGTAGGAGGGGGGAATGAGATGCAAGAAATGCATAGGTTTATAGCTTCTCAGGAATACGAAAATGCTAGACAGAGAGCATTTGAAGATTGGCAAGTTCATCAGAACCAAATCATAGCTCATTGCCAACATATAGGTAAAAACTATATTCCTACACCGAAACCCATCTTTCCTCCCTGGTCTATAGAGATGCAGCCACCGTATCCTACGTATGACCCTGCCGAAGCATTCTATAGCACCTATGGTTATGCCTGGAACCCCTATTGGTACCAATATCATCCTTAGTTTACTTATTATTTTTTTTTTGTAATTTGTAATTATTGATACGTTTAATACTTTTGTTAATATTGTAATCATTTTTATAATTGTCTAACTTTTATTCTTAGATTTTAATAATTTTTGAATGTGGGGTAATATACCAAACTTCAAAAATATGTATATATGTTTGCAGTTTATCTTATGTACACAACAGGATAAAACAACGCATTTTCAAAGACTGGCATTAAGTTCAGCAAAAGCAACTAATTTTGACGACAAGATGCAAAATATATGTGAAATAACAACAAGACGGAATGAACAAATGATGTGCACCATTTATCATTCAACAAACAAACGCCAATATATTTGGAAACTTTGGTAAAATTTAATCATTTTCACACAAATCACCCTCAATAATTTAAATTGTTACTGATTTCTTGCAAATGAGGGCATTGCAAGATCTTAAGTGTGGGAAGGGGTTAAATTCTTTCGGATTTTAAAATTTTTTTACTTTATACACTTGGTTACCATTAAAAATACTAGTAAAGCAGTAGTTGTATTAGAATCTAGTGCTCTCTGATAAAAAAGAACAGCCCTAGTCTTATATACTGACTACCCAATTCTAGTAAAATTTTTCAAAATTTTCAATTAAATGAATTCAAAATCATGTTTATACATATTTATGAACGATAAAACTAGGTTTTAACACCGAAATTATTGTTACCTCGGAAAGGACATAAATTAAGAAACAAACTAAAATGTTAAAATTCATTTAAAATGGAATAGAGGACGATAAAAAGGAAAATAAAAGCCAAGTGTGGGAAAATTTACCAAGTTATCTTAAACATATGTCACATATATCTGTAACAAATAACTGAAAATACTTTTGCTTTGGACTAAACTAAACTGTTTTTACCCGATGAAAGAAAAGAAGAGATGGATCTACACGATGAATCAATTCCATCATTAAAAGGAAGTAAAGTCTTCCGAAAAAGACACGCGCTTCTTGATTTAGGTCATGAAGTTGTCGTCCAGACCAGCTGTAGGTTGACGAAAAATCTAGAAAAGTCATCTTTAAAATCAGCAGGAAATCCACGGACCTCAGTATCAAACAGGGTCGCCATGTGGTCAGATTTATCCTAACCATGAGAAGGATTTATCTCGTACAATGGGGGGCACCATGCAAATTAGCTGGATAAGACTAATGAATCAGATCCCCAGAAAGGATAATCTCCTTAAAGATTAAAAATCAGCTTTTAAGACTGATATTACTCAATCCTAGAGATTGACCTTAAAGATTGAGAATTACAAACTCATGGAATTCAATGATATCTAAACTCGAGCTTGAACGAGAAAATATTTTGATCAAAATTACAAACCGATTTGTTTTCTGAAAACCCTATTTTCAATGCGTTCATTACCATTGAACGTAAAATCCTAGGAATTCACCTGGAATTCATTAGGTCACCTGAACTAAATCGGGTGTCAACCGTAAGAACGGTGGTTGCATAGCATGGTCAAAGACAGGACCTTGTGCCAGACCGAAAAATTATAAGGGTGAGCTTTACTATTGCTCCTACCAAGGATAGTAATTGCGTCCGACACGTTATAGACCATAATTAAAAGCATGTCAGGGGACATTGCCTTAACAGTTGCTTGTTCAACGCTTTCCTTTACAACCGGACGGTAGTTTACCGAAAGGTAATATACGGGACAAGTAAACTGGACGTGTTGCTTTCCAAATACAAGGTTAGCAAGTGGGTGACACAAAACCGCAAGTTTTGAGCTAAAATTTTCAAATCTGAAACCCACCAAACCCACAAAAATATTTTGCAAACACCGGTAAAGGGTTATTCCGGAAAACTTATCTAGGGTAAAAACTAGATTTCAAAAGATCAAATGTTTTCATAAAGATCCAATTTCCTTAATGGATCTAAATTTTTATAGTCATGTGGGACTGTAAACCATATCGTTACTACCATTGTTTATATCACCGTATAGAAATCACTGATGTACAAAGTGTGAAGAATAAAGAAGTGGTTCTTGTATTTCAAGACGATATTGCTTGAGGACAAGCAACGCTCAAGTGTGGGAATATTTGATAATGCTAAAAACGAACATATATTTCATAGCATTATTCCTCAAGAAAGACAAGCTTTTAGTTGCAATTGTTCTATTTACAAGTGATATTCGTTTAAATAATAAAAGGTGAAGACAAAAGACAGATTCGACGAATTGAAGACGCAAACGACCAAAAAGCTCAAAAGAACAAAAGATAATCAAAGAGGTTCCAATTATTGATAAGAAACGTCTCGAAATTACAAGAGTACAAGATTCAAAACGCAAAGTACAAAATATAAAATTGTACGCAAGGACGTTCGAAAATCCGGAACCGGGACCAGAGTCAACTCTTAACGCTCGACGCAACGGACTAAAAATTACAAGTTAACTATGCATATAAATATAATATAATATATAATTAATTATATTAATTATATATATATATTATATATATATATATTATAAACCGTCGGTAAACAAAGAGCCAAACTCCTCTGAGCTGTAAAAGTAACCTCCGCGACTCGCGGAGTTTGAAGAGGTTTTCACCGCGAGTCGCGGAGCCCCAAAATTCGACTTTTCCTATAAAAGCAACCGAATTCTGATCGCAATTCATAATCTTTTTCTCTCTTCTCTCATATATACGTAAAATATATATATATAATTTATATTTTAATTTTAATTTTAATTATAATTCTAATAATAAGGGTATGTTAGCGAATGTTGTAAGGGTGTAAGTCGAAATTCTGTCCGTGTAACGCTACGCTATTTTTAATCATTGTAAGTTATGTTCAACCTTTTTACATTAATGTCTCGTAGCTAAGTTATTATTATGCTTATTTAAAACGAAGTAATCATGATGTTGGGCTAATTACTAAAATTGGGTAATTGGGCTTTGTACCATAATTGGGGTTTGGACAAAAGAACGACACTTGTGGAAATTAGACTATGGGCTATTAATGGGCTTTATATTTGTTTAACTAAATGATAGTTTGTTAATGTTAATATAAAGATTTACAATTGGGTGTCCCTATAAATTACCATATACACTCGATCGGACACGATGGGAGGGGTATTTATATGTACGAATAATCGTTCATTTAACCGGACACGGGAATGGATTAATAGCCACTAGAATAATTAAAACAGGGGTGAAATTACATTCAAGGGTAATTGGTGTAATTGTTAACAAAGTAGTAAAACCTTGGTTTACACGCAGTCGATAACCTGGTGTATTCATTAAACAAAGTATTAAAACCTTGTTACAATTCGAATCCCCAATTAGTTGGAATATTTAACTTCGAGTATAAGAATAATTTGACGAGGACACTCGCACTTTATATTTATGACTGATGGACTGTTATGGACAAAAACCAGACGGACATATTAAATAATCCAGGACAAAGGACAATTAACCCATGGGCATAAAACTAAAATCAACACGTCAAACATCATGATTACGGAAGTTTAAATAAGCATAATTCTTTTATTTCATATTTAATTTCCTTTATTTTATATTTAATTGCACTTCTAATTATCGCACTTTTATTTATTGTTATTTAATCGCACTTTTAATTATCGTACTTTTTAATTATCGCAATTTTATTTTATCGCACTTTTATTATTCGCAATTTCATTATCGTTATTTACTTTACGCTTTAATTTAAGTCTTGTATTTATTTTATATTTTACATTAGGTTTTAACTGCGACTAAAGTTTTAAAATCGACAAACCGGTCATTAAACGGTAAAAACCCCCCTTTATAATAATAATATTACTTAAATATATATTTGTATTTTTATAAAAGTAAACTAATATAGCGTTAAGCTTTGTTTAAAGATTTCCCTGTGGAACGAACCGGACTTACTAAAAACTACACTACTGTACGATTAGGTACACTGCCTATAAGTGTTGTAGCAAGGTTTAAGTATATCCATTCTATAAATAAATAAATATCTTGTGTAAAATTGTATCGTATTTAATAGTATTTTCCTAGTAAAATATAAACTATTTCGTATACCTTAGCTTTGACATCAATTATAAGTATTATTATTATTATTATCATAGTTATTATTATTAGTATTACTATTATTAGTATTAACGTGATTTTTAAGATTATAATTATTATTATTATTATTAACACTAGTATTAGTATTATCATTAAGAATTAATATAAGGATTATCATTATTATTAACTTATAACACTCTTATTCATTTTTAATAGTATTATCATTATTAGTATTATAAGTATTTTCATTTTTATAAACATTATTATTATTTTTAACATTATCATTATTATTAAAATTTCATTATTTTTTTATTAAAATTATATTTATTAAAATTTAATATTATAAAAATAATACAACATAACATTATTAACTTTATTATTATTATCATGGTTACTATTACTATAATTATTATTATTATTAAAGGAAAATATTTACTATTATTATTATTAAAAGATAATACAACTTTTTATTTATCAAATAACTATTAAAACTATACTCGATACATATAACTTAACAATATTAATATTTTTATATATAAAATGAATATATCTAATTTATTAAAGAAACCTATAAATTTTTAATATAAAACTTCATATCACTAATTATATATAAATTGTTCGATTACAATTATATGTATTAATATATATACATGATATAGGTTCGTGAATTCGAGGCCAACCTTGCATTGTTCAGTTCCGTCGTATGCATATTTTTACTACAAAATATCGCATCGTGAGTTTCATTTGCTCTCTTTTTAAATGCTTTTGAAATATATATTTTTGGGACTGAGAATACATGCGCTACTTTTATAAATGTTTGATGAAATAGACACAAGTACTCAAAATTTACATTCTATGGTTGGATTATCGAAATCGAATATCGCCCCTTTTAGCTTGGTAGCCTAAGAATTAGGGAACTGGCCCCTAATTGAAGCGAATCCTAAAGATAGATCTATGAGCCTAACAAACCCCATTCTGGAATTTGGTATGCTTTAGTACTTCGATTTTATCATGTCTGATGAGAGTCCCGAAATGATGGGGATATTCTATATGCATCTTGTTAATGTCGGTTACCAGGTGTTCAATCCATATGAATGATTTTTTTATCTCTATGCAGTTTGCGAAATGCCTGATATGAGATGTATATTTATGGAAAAATAAAATCTTGTGGTCTATTAAAATTATGAAAATGATTGATTACGATAAATTAATGAACTCACCAACCTTTTGGTTGACACTTTTAAGCATGTTTATTCTCAGGTATTAAAGAAATCTTCCGCTGTGCATTTGCTCATTTTAAAGATATTACTTGGAGTCGTTCATGGCATATTTAGGACAGTACCTCGCAATGGGACCAAATGTTGATGACTTCGTCCAGATGGATTAGGACGGGCCTTCACAAAGAAAGCATGGGAGATCTTGGAGAATTCTCACAAAGGAGTTGAAAAGGTAAAAAAGTTTCGACTACAAACACTACAAGGTGAGTTCGAATCCTTAAATAAGAAAGACTCAGAATCGATTTTCGATTATTTTACAAGAGTCTTGGCGATTGTCGATCAATTAAAGAGGAATGGTGAAACTCTAAGTGATGTAAGAGTCATTGAAAAGATTCTTAGATCATTAGATTCAAAATTCGACTATATAGTCGTAGCCATCGAAGAATCTAAAGATCTAGAATCAATGACTATCGATGAACTCGTAGGTTCACTACAAGCCCATGAAGAGAGGTTAAATAAGAAAAATAAGGAGCCTTTGGAGCAAGCTTTACAAGCAAAACTGTCTTTCAAGGAAGAGAGCAGTGAAAAGACTCATCAACCGAGTCAACGAGGTCGTGGTCAAGTATGTGACCGAGGATGAGGACAAGGATATTCCAAACGTGGAGGCTACATTTCTTACAAAAATGAAGAAAGAAGCCAAGATTTTCACTCAACAAGAGGTCGCGGGAGAGGCTACACAAGTAGAAGGCCAAGGTATGACAACTCTCAAACTAAATGCTATAATTGTCATAAATTTGGCCACTATGCTTCGGAATGCGAGAAGTCAAACAATCACGTGCAAAAAAGAGTAAATTTTGCACAAGAAGATAACGAAGCCGTGGAAAACACTTTGTTACTAACATGCAAAGGTGAAGACAACGGAGAATCGAATTTGTGGTATCTTGACACGGGTGCAAGCAATCATATGTGCGGTAACAAAAGCATGTTTGTGGAGTTAGACGAGGTAACAAGTGGAAATAACACCTTCGGAGATTCCTCTAAAGTCCCAGTTAAAGGCAAAGGTAAGATCCTCATCCGCTTGAAAAATGGAAGGCATCAATTTATCACTAACGTGTATTATGTGCCCAATATGAAGACGAATATACTGAGTATTGGACAACTCTTAGAGAAAGGCTATGATATTCACATGATAAATCGTACTCTTTCTTTAAGAGACCAAAAAGGAGGTTTGATTGCTAAAGTGTCAATGTCAACGAATAGGTTGTTTCTGCTAAATATTCAACATGACATTCCAAGATGTTTAAAAGCATGTTTCAAAGATAATTCTTGGCTTTGGCACATGAGATACGGGCACTTAAATTTTAGAGGCTTAAAATTATTATCAAGTAACGGAATGGTGAAGGGTTTGCCTCCAATTAATCATCCGGATCAAATTTGTAAGGGATGCCTTCTAGGAAAGCACTTTAGAAACAGTTTCCAATAGAGGCTTCTAGTAGAGCAAAGAAACCTCTAGAACTTATTCACACGAATGTATGTGGACCCATCAGTCCACCATCTTTCGGTAAAAATAAATATTTTATTCTATTCATTGATGATTTTAGTCGAAAGACATGGGTCTATTTTCTAAAAGAGAAGTCGGAAGTTTTTGGAATGTTCAAGAAGTTTAAAGCGTTTGTGGAAAATCAAAGTGGTCTCACCATAAAGGCGATGAGATCCGATCGTGGATGAGAGTTCACATCCAAGGAATTCAAGAAATTTTGCAACAACAATGGGTTACGACGTCCTCTAACTCTTCCGTATTCACCTCAACAAAATGGTGTTGCGGAAAGAAAAAATAGGACCATTCTTGATATGGCCCGGAGTATGTTAAAGAGCAAAAGGATGCCTAAGGAGCTTTGGGCTGAGGCAGTGGACTGTGTGATCTATCTAGCAAATCAATCGCCCACTAGAAGCATCAAGAACAAAATGCCCATTGAAGCTTGGAGTGGAAGGACGCCTGGCATATCACACCTTAGAGTGTTCGGAAGTGTGGCATATGCTCATGTGCCATATCAGAAGAGGACGAAGCTCGATGATAAAAGCGAGAAACTCATATTCATGGGCTATGACTCAAGTTCGAAGGGTTACAAGTTATGCAATCCCAAGACCGGTAAAGTAATCTCAAGTCGAGATGTGGTGTTCGATGAAGAAGCAACATGGGATTGGAATGTTCCTGAAGAGGAGAACTACGACTTTCTCCCTTTTCCATTCGAGAGTACTGCAAGGAACGAAGAATATCTAGAAGTTCAAGAACCTTCTAGTATACCATCTCCGCACTCTCCACGTACTTTAACCACTACACCTAATGAAGTGACACCAACATCAGGAGGATAATCAAGTAGGCTACAACATCATACAAGGAGCATTAGGGAGTTGTACGAGGTAACCCATCCTATGGAGGATCTATCATTGTTGTGCCTTCTTGTCGATTGTGAGCCAATAAGTTATGAAGATGCGGCAAAAAGCCAAAAGTGGAAACGTGCTATGGACGAAGAGATTCAAGCAATCAAGAAGAATAATACGTGGGATCTTGCCACACTACCAAAGGGACATAAGGCTATTGGTGTAAAATGGGTGTACAAGGCCAAGAAGAATTCCAAAGGTGAAGTTGAAAGATATAAGGCAAGGTTGGTGGCGAAGGGATATAGTCAACGAGCCGGCATAGACTATGACGAGGTATTTGCTCCCGTTGCTCGTCTAGAAACTATAATATTGATAATCTCACTTGCGGCTCAACATAATTGGAAGATTTATCAAATTGATGTCAAATCCTTAATGGCCACTTAGAAAAAGAAGTCTATATAGAACAACCTTTGGGATACAACGTGAAAGGCCAAGAGAATAAGGTGTTAAAATTGAAAAAGGCCTTATACGGGTTGAACCAAGCACCTCGGGCATGGAATAGCAGGATAGACAAGTATTTCCAGCAGAATGACTTTACGAAATGCCCCCATGAGCATGCCCTCTACACCAAAGTTAGCAATGATGGAGATGTTATGATTGTGTGCCTATACGTGGATGCCTTGATATTCACCGGTAGTAATCCCAAAATGTTTGAGAAGTTCAAGAAAGCAATGGTTCGGGAGTTCAAGATGACCGACATTGGACTTATGGCTTACTATCTTGGGATCGAGGTAAAACAAAATAAAGAAGGAATATTCATATCCCAAGAAGGTTATGCGAATGAGGTGCTCAAGAAGTTTAAGATGAATGACTGCAAGTCGATGAACACACCAGTAGATTGCAATCTCAAATTATCAAAAGATGATGAAGGATACTTGGTGGACCCAACACAATACAAGAGTTTAGTTGGAAGTTTGAGGTACCTAACCTGCACGAGGCCAGATATTCTCTACGGAGTTGGACTAGTAAGTCGATACATGGAAGCACCTACAATAAATCACTTGAAGGCGGCCAAGAGGATACTTCGCTACATCAAAGGTACGATTGACTATGGCCTGTTTTATTCGCCTTCTGATCACTTCAAGCTAGGTGGATATAGTGATAGTGATTGGGCTGGAGACATAGATAATCATAAGAGTATGAGTGGTTTCGTGTTCTATATGGAAGATACGGCGTTCACATGGAGCTCGAAGAAGCAACCCATTGTGACTCTGTCAACGTGTGAAGCCAAGTTTGTAGCAGCAACATCGTGCACCTGTCATGCAATATGGCTCAGGAAGTTACTAAATGAGCTTAAGTTTTTTCAAAAGGAACCTATAGAGATATATGTGGATAACAAGTCTGCGATTGCTCTAGCAAAGAATCCAGTCTTCCATGATCGAAGCAAACACATCGATACGAAATACCATTACATAAGGGAGTGTGTTACAAATAAAGAGGTGCAGATAAAGTACGCGAAGTCACTTGACCAAGTTGCTGATATTTTCACAAAGCCCATAAAACACGAGACATTTCAGAAATTAAGGAATATGCTCGGAGTGACGAAATCAAGTTTAAGGGGGGCTGTTGGAAACTAAACTTGATTTTGGGCTATGTGTTTTAGATTTGGGTTTGCAAGTATCCAAGTATTTTGGATCAAGATTGTAGTCCATTATGTAAAAAATTCTTGTAATATCTAGTAGTGAAAGTGTATAGAAAAATCTTGTAACATATCTAAAGATAATACTTAGAAAATATCTAGATAATGCTTAGAAAATATCTAGATATTAGTAGATGATGAAGAGTTCTAGACTACTCAATTGAGTAGTATAAATAGAGGGCTTCACCCCTCATTTGTAATCAAGCAAAGCAATTAAGCAATAAAACAAAGTTTTCAAGATCAATCAAACTTCTAAATTATCAATCCTCTCTTCTCCAAATAATATACCTAGCCTCCTATTTCCAACAATTTGAATGAGAATAAAATGTCAAGTCGTTGATTGATTTGTGTTTGTGTTTGTGGTTGTTGCAAATATTTGATACAGGACTGTGCTGCATCTTTTTCATGGCGCATATACCTGCAAATCATGACCCCGGAGGGCCTCAATTAGGTATCATTTAATTGACCTAATTATCGTAAGTACAATTATGTACAATTTCTTTTTTTTGCCTTTCCAAATAAACAATATTGTTAGTTATACCTTTGCAATTTGGATGTTGATGTTTTTTTTTGTTAACAGCCACAAATTAAATATAAATAAAAACGCTCTCTAGCAAGCCGCTAAAAGAGAAATTACAACGGAGAAAGGAGCAATGAGTTCCAATTGGAAACTACATTGCCCCTATGTTTAAGCCATCTAAACGAATAGGATCTAATTACATCAAAGAAATTAAATCTACTACAAAAAGGTTCGTTAAATACGATTCCGTTCCGAAGACGCCAAATAACCCAAAAGAAAGTCACCACAACAGCAGTCAATCGAATCATAGAAGACGCAGATAGAGTCGCGTTCCCGATCCAAATATCAAATTCTTCCCACGATGACAAAACGGGCATACTACAATCTGACCATAAACGAATCTTTCTCCAAATTTGTCTAGCCACCGAACATTCAAAAAATAAATGTGTGCGCCATTCAACACCGTTGATACAAATTGGGCAATTAATAGAATTAATCTCTAAGCCTCTAGCAGAAAGGTTCCAACGAAGAGGCAGAGCATCTAACTTTAAACGCCACAAAAAAAATATTTACTTTTCTGGGAAGAAACTTAAACCATTTGGTACTAACATTCAACGATGGAAGGGATGCTCGGTCAATGTGATCGCGTGTTGTTTTAACCGAGTACATAAGATCCGAGTTCAAAGAAAAACCCCATCGATCATCTTGATCCCGAAGAGAAACTTGTTGCAGTTCGTTGCAAAGAGAGGTTAAAGCTTCATCGTTTCTAGTACCAATCCGCTCACGGTTCCACGTCCACAACCAATCCCCATCAATAAATTTGCTAGCAACCACATCCGTTTTGTTAAGGTCTAGATGAAAGAGACGATTGTACCTAGAAGCCAAGCTCGAATTACCAATCCAAACATCATGCCAAAAGCAAACCTTATTACCATTGCCAACCTCCATGAATAAAGAGTTTGCAGGTAGTAAGTTATCTGAAAAAATTTTTGAACGCGTACCAACAATATTACACCAAGTGCTGATACCCCCGAAAGTCTTTTCAAAACTGCCACCATGTAAAGATTTAATGACTTTCACCCACATGTCTTCATTGTTGTTTAAGTACCGCCATCGCCATTTAAGAATAAGAGCCAAATTAAAAGCATTAAGACTTCCGACATTAAGCCCGCCAAGATCATGAGGAGCAAGAATAGACGCCCATTTGACCCACGCCATCTTTTTTACACTCTCGTTACCACCCCAGAAGAAACGAGATCTGATCACCTCAAGTTTTTTAAGAACCAATGACGGGCATCTAAAAATTGACATAAAGTAAATCCCAAGGCTACCCATGACGGATTTCAAAAGAGTCAACCGTCCACCCTAAGACAAAAGACAAGCTTTCCAAGTAGCTAGATTTGAACGAAATTTATCAATGAGGGAATCCCAACTCGAAACACGTTTCATATTAGCACCTATCGGAACACCAAGATACATAGTAGGAAAAGTACCCGAACAACACCCGGCCTCCAATGAGAAGTTATCGACTTCAATAATATCAACTCCGATACCAAAAATGTGTGATTTAGCCACATTGATTTTAAGCCCCGACACTAAATAAAATATTTGAAGAACGAGCAGAATATGATGCAATTCATTTCTGTGCCACTCAGACAAAATAATAACATCATCCGCATACAAGAAATGAGAAAGACGAATACCTCCTACCTGGATGCCTCTAATTAAATTTGTAGCCATAGCACGATGAAAAGCTAAGTGAAGACCTTCCATAACAATGATAAACAAAAACGGACTTAAGGGGTCGCCTTGACGTAACCAAGCCTCTTTCGTTAACCAAGCCTCTTTCAATTTGGATGTTGATGTGAACTACTTTTGAGTTAAAAGCACATGCCGACTGCCGATAAATGCGTGCATTCTGTCTTTTTACCGGTTCCTAAGTTTTTGGTAAGTAAACAGTTCATTTGCTTCATTCTAACATGTTTGTTGGTAATATTGTCGATTGTGCGGTTTAATACATATTTTTGTTGCATGTATTAATGAGATCTTAATCTTATTTCTTAAGTGTATGAGCATGATTATAAGCTTTCCAATTCGGCTACGATATAATGACTCTTTTAATGCCATCAAATACGCACTTCCACTATTGATTCTTCAGTTTGCTCTTCAATTTTATTGACGATATGGTTTTTTTTTTTTTTTTTTTGTTATTCCAGGATCCTTAGCTGACGCCTTATACAAAGTAATTGTGGAGTGTTTGTGCTAATAAATATTTGAGGATAATTGGGTGTATACATGGTATTGTATGCCTTAGTCATGAAAAATGCACTTACAAACCATGAAAAAATCATTCTCTGGAAACCGTTGATACGAATAAAACTAACAATTTCTCCTCCTAAGATCTGCATAAGCCATATGGGGAACTTGTTTTCTGCTCTAGGATTTCAGTACAATAAGATGTCCGATGAATCGATGATTATAAGATTGTGGATTGGCATACAATTATATCACTACTTCCCTAAACCTAATTTGCCAAGCAATGCTTATCATGTATTGTATATCTTTTCTCTGTTCCCAAATCTTCTTTTTAGTATATTATAAAAGGATTTATGTATACTAATTATTTTCACTTATAATTAATTGTTCGAATTATGATTTCAGGTTGACATTTACAGCGTGAAAACTGCCAACTAATTACTAACTGTAAAACTTGTCGGGTTGCCAACTAACGGTTCATCCACCCACAATGTGTTCATCCAAGCAATCTCTTCCTAATCCCATTAGGGCAAATCAATAACTTGTTTATCATCCAGCCCGGAAACTTCAAAATCATCAAGATTCGCAAACTTATTAAACTAACGACTCATTATTTTGGGGAAATAACGCTCCAAATTCTAAATTGAGGTCCAAATCTTTACAAATTTCAGATAATGTCATTGAGTCATCAACAAAAAACGGATCCTACGATTCTTCATTTAATGTAGAATTAATATACTGTGGTGATTTTTGTAAGATAATTTATGCATATATGATCTAATTGTTTGATAATTTGACGTTGTTTGTCAACAGCACTAGTCGATCTCCTTTCATAATCAGCCTTAACAAGTATCTAGAAGCTCAAAGTTATAGATCGACTTCATGCAGGAGCAAGCATAAGTGTACAATTTGCCATTCATGCCTGCACCGGTAAGCGTATGATTATCTTTTTCCTATGTTTTTTCATCTAATTTCTTTAGAAGATTATGATACAAATGCTTTCAAAAATTTCTATAAAAAGGAATTTTCAAATCTAGACTTTTTAAATAGTATATACTATCTAATTGAGTTGAGCCCATTTTCTATCAAATTGGAGAATTCTTGAAATATCAATTTGAATACTTTATCTGTTTTTCAGTATTTTCATGAGATCTTTTCTAGAAAGATCTTCCATATTTTTGCAACCGAATATATATATATATATATATATATATATATATATATATATATATATATATATATATATATATATATATATATATATATATATATATATATATATATATATATATATATATATATATATATATATAGGGGCAGGATCAATGGAAAGCGGGGGAAGCAAGTTTTTTTAATTTTTTTTGTTTTTTTTGGAATTTTTTTTTTCCGGCATCAAGATCACACGAAAATATGAACATTTAGAAGAGACACTTCGTGATGAATGTTATTATTTATGCGGGAAAATGATCGACAAAAATAACATTCAAGATAATATTGTTCGTGAAGAATATGAACGTTTTTTTTCTTCATGTTTTGTGAAGTAAAATTTAGCCCGATTTAGAGTTTAGGGTTTAGGGTTTAGGGTTTGGTGTTTTGGGTTTATTCCATAAACCTAAAACACCAAACTCTAAACTCTAAACTCTAAACCGTTCGTGTTAAAAACTCAATCTAAATCCTAAATCTAAACCCTAAATCTAAACCCTAAACCCTAAAATTCTAAACCCTAATATCTAAACCCTATAAACCCTAATATCTAAACCCTAATATCTAAACCCAATAGCTAAAACCTCAATATACGCTCGAAAAACACGATAATTGTTATATATTACTTCTTCGAGCGTTTTTTCACCAAAATAAAAACATTTATCACAAAGTGTCTCTACTAAATGTTCATATTTTCATCCCATCTATAATGTTCGTGAGCAAAATTTTTTCAAAAAACAAAAAAAAAAGTTTTTGCTTTCCCCCGATATCCTACCACTATATATATATATATATATATATATATATATATATATATATATATATATATATATATATATATATATATATATATATATATATATATTTATATATATATATAGTAAGCCTTGTGGCTATGCATACGCACAGCCCAGTCCACAATAGTTAGACGTTGTTTTTTAGTATCTTTGGTCAATCAAGCTTATGATATGTCTATGAATGGATTCTGCAAATGAAACTTATCAATATACTAATGAATTATGTTCCTACATATAAACCAAATCTTAAAGCTACTTAACACTACTAGAAAAATAGCTTTTCCAGACGACACCTTTCCGGACGACATTTATCGTCCACAAAAGCTAACTAAATGACAAAAAAAATAGCTTTTCAGCCTAGCTTTTTTACTAGACTTTTCCGGACGACCCCCTTGTGGTTCGGAAAGGTAGCCGACAGATTTTTGAACTCCTAAAATTTTGGCTCCAAAAAATTGGTTCCAAAAAAATTAGCGGGAAAACCTTTCCGGACGATTTATCGTCCAGGAAGCTTTCCGGGCGACATTTATATTTAACTTTTCATCCAAAAAAGGGCGCGCCAAGTATTTTGGTTTCCCTCCAGGATCTTTATGGACGATTAGTCGTCCGCAATGGTGTCGTCCGGAAACGTTTCAACAGAGATAGATATACAGCCACTTTACAGCTCACTTTTACCAAAAAAGAAAACTAAAAAAACTCCGGCGATTTCCGGAGATTTCAGTCGATTTCGAGATATTCAACACACAATCCAACATAATCATCCATTCTAAAGTGCAAACAAGGTATGTTCTTCATTTTTTTTTTGAAAAGTTTGGTTGTTCTTCATTTATTAATTTATAAATCCGAAAATTTTGGGTTAGTTTAGGAAGATTGTGGTGTTTGATATTGTTTAGGCTTATGATTTTCATGCTTAGTTTGTAATTTTGGTTTTGTTTGATGATACTTTGAATATTTGAGATTTTAAATCCGAATTTAAATATTAAAGTGGTGGGTTTGATGATGAAATTGTCAAGAACTTGTAATTAAAATTAATAAAATTGAATATGTAAGTAGAAGTGGTGGATTTTGAAAGATAGTTGTGTTTGGTTGAATTTAGGGTTATAAGTTAATAGGTATAAATAGCCATGAATGCAAACATTAAACTTGCACCATTTCTCACACTTACAAAGTGTTTCTTTCTTTCTCTCCATTATCATCTTTGTTCTTACACTTCATTATTAGTATTCTTAATCAAGAATCAAATCACTAAAGGTAGTTATAAGCCTACTGAATTATAACATCAAGAATCAAACCACTAAAGGTAGTTATAAGCCTACTGAATTATAACACGTTATCAGCACGATAATCTTAATACTAATTATGGTTGGCTCTGACACCTAAATGATATATGGTCGGTTATACCACCTGAATAATATATGGTCGACACTGTCGTCTAATTATCATTTATGTTACTAACATTTATATTTCAATTATCTAACATTTATATGGCCGACACTGTCGCCTAATTATCATTTATGTTTACTAATATTTATATTTATGTTATATAACATTTATTAATGATTGCTTACATATGGTCGACACTGTCACCTACTTATCATTTATGTTATATTAAATTTATGTTTAATGTTTATATACTTATGAATATAAAATGACTATAATTTATCATGTTGTTTGTTTTAATAGAAAATGTCGAATCTGAAAAAGCTTAAATTTACTCCTTTAGAATCAACTGGAAATAACTACATGCCATGGGTTATAAAAGTAAAAATGCATCTTAAATCAATGGGCATTCTTGAATGTAAGACCCGAATAATTGAAGTGTACACATGTGTATATAAGTGTATTGTGCGGTACTCGAATCGGGATTTGGTTGTATATATTTAAAAAGGCAAAAGGAGCTGGACTGGGAGAGTTGCGCGCCGCACGGCCTGGTGGCGCGCCGCGCCATCTGTCTGTGACAGATTCTCTCTTTCTTTTAAATTAGATATTTTGAGGGTATTTTGGTAAAATCACTTGGAGGCCGGATTTAATGCCTTAGATCAGTTTTGGGGAGTTCATTTACTCCTTCCACAACTACCAACACTTATCCAAATCAATTCTAGAGAGAGAGTGGCTTTTAGTGAGGGAAACCCCATTTTGGAGAAGAAGAAGAAGGTTTCTTGCTTAAGTCCAAGCATTAAAGTTGTTCGCCTTCCCTCTAGCTTCGTTGTGATAGTTGTGGTATGCTCTAATCTTAATTTCTTTGTTTAATTTGATTTAGGGCTAGGGTTTGGGGTGAAGATGAACATAAAACCCATTTTGTTAGTGTTTTGGGTGTTCTAGGGTAATTTGAGTCATGTAGACTCAATATTGGGTTAACTAGGGTTTGGAAGAGTTAATTGTTGTTAGAGAACCCTAATTAGCTAGTAAAATTGCTAGAACACCATGATTTATGTAAATGGGTGTAAATGGGTTAGTGGTTGACCCAAAATGGGTATGTTGACTTTGAAAGTGTCAAATGGGTCAAAATGAACCTAAGCTAATTAATATGTGTGGTTGAAGCCTAAAACTAGTGTTAAAATGTGTAATGAACCTACTTTGGTTAATGATAGGGTTTTGTGATGAGTTAACCCGATTTTAGGGTTAAGGGTGCAAATGGGTCGGATTTGCACCATGGGTCAAATTAACACTAGGAGTGAGCTTTAGAGTGTTGACCAACTCGAGTTGTGATTTTGATATTGTGATAAATGTAATAGGTGCGTTACATTGAAGTGTTCAAGCTCGGTTGTCTTTTCACCAAGAGATTTTGAGGTGAGTGGAATAATTATATGCGTATGTATATAATGTATCTATTTGTTGTAGCGTGAAAGGTGTAGTGTCGAGGTGTTAAGACACCACGTTTCACGTGAAGAGTGTAGCATCGAGGTGTTAAGATGCCACTCGGGTGTAGCATCGAGGTGTTAAGATGCCACCTAGGAGTGTAGTGTCGAGGTGTTAAGACACCACTCCGTAAAATAACGAGTGAAGCATCGAGGTGTTAAGATGCCACTCGGGGTGAAGTGCCGAGGTGTTAAGGTGCCACCCTAGGGGTTAGTGGTGCGAGGTGTTAAGTGCCCTAACGGATGTTACGAACACCGATGGCGTTTTCGCGAGCGCCGTTCCCTTGTACTATTGGTTAACCATGGTTATTGGTGATGTAAGCATATTGTATTATTCGAGTTATATTTATATGCGGTTGTTATGCTAGCTTGTGGTATTAGAGATTTATAGCTTGATATTGCGACGATAAGCTAATGTTGTTTGCTAGCATGTTTGCGGTTGTGTAGTGTATGCAAGTAGGTATAATTATATATGTATTCGTATAATTATTGCATTCACTAAGCTTTGCTTACCCTCTCGTTGTTTACCATTTTATAGGTTCGGTTTTGGACAAGGGTAAGGGCATCGTTTTGGACTAGAGATCCCGCTTGATGCTAGGGGACGCTTTTGGCTTTAGTAGCTCTTGGAGTTTGACCGATAGTTGGGTAGTTTAATCCCAAACGCCATGCTCATAGTGTAGTTTGGAACTTAAACTTTTTGGTGGTCGAAACTCGTAAATTGTATTAAACTCGTAAAACGGCTGATGTGGGCCCCGCTTGTAAAACTTTGATTTTATGTTTGAAACATGTTAGTTTTACATATTTGGTTGTATGGTAAAAAGCGTTTTGTCTAAAAGTGCCGGGAACTAGTCAATCTTTTCGCGGTTAAAAGTCCCGGGGACAGCCAGATATGGCGCGACGCGCGGGCCATATGGCGCGGCGCGCCGATGGTCTGCAACAGAAATTTTTTTTTTATTTCGTATTTTCACAAGGTTTTGTCGGGTGTTGGTTTGGGTTGTTACAAGTGGTATCAGAGCCTGGTCTAAGGGATTTAGGTGACTTGAGATAGGCGCCTAGACTTAGACTTTTTGTGTGCGCGTTTATGCGGGACTTGTAGGACTTTGGGTCGGATCGGGATTGGTTTGTGCATAGGTTTATGTAAACTAATCATGTGCTATTTGTTATGTATGTTTAGCGAGCATCGAGCGAGATGGACGTTGTACTAGCAAGTTAATGCGATGTGCTCGCGTAACAATGATTAGCTACCATTGTTACGGGCGCAAATCGTGTCGAACGAGCAATGTACGACGATTGTTGAGCAAGATGGGTAGTGTGGTGTATATGTATATACTTATGTGTTAAATCCTTTTCGTCTCGTTATTTAATCTATTCCGTCTTATAGAATGAAGATGAGAAACGGGCATGATATCAACGGCGGAGGTACTAGTGAAGAAGTCGAGTTTACGGCCAAGGTTGAGGCCATTTTGAAAAGGCATCATGAAGCTTTTCTCGAGGACGTTAAGAAGATGTTCCTAGATACGATTGACGAGCAATTAGTCAATGTGGTAAGGGAGCAAGTTAAGGCCGTTCTTCGCGAAGATAATGTGGGAAGACGGGACTTTTTCTATAAGAATTTCAAGGACTCTCAACCTCCCTCTTTTGACGGTGAAAGAGATCCTCTTAAGAGCGCCCGTTGGATCTCCGATATGGAGGGGGCCTTCCGTACTTGTGAATGTCCTCTCGATAAGAGGACAAGGTACCGGTGTAGTATGTTGAGGGGCGATGCCAAGTTGTGGTGGGACGCAAAGCTCCAAGTTTATGGTGAAGAGCAATGCATGGAATTCACTTGGGATGAATTCAAGTCCGAATTTTTCAAGGAATACCGAACTTCAGCCGATCTTACTAGGCTTAAGGACGAGTTACGTTCCTTGAGGCAAGGGTCGATGGATTTAAACACTCTCAAATCCGTGTTTTTGTCCAAGACCCAATTTTGCCCGGAGTACGTCGGGAATGATAAAATGTTGAAGGAAGATTTCTATCGAACCTTGAACGACAACTATCAAGATAAGATTAGTGTGAACGTAGTGAAAAGCTTTGATGAGTTGTTTGACATGGCCAAAGGTTTCGAGTCGCTCATCTTAAGAAAGAGTGGTTTTACTTTTGGCAAGAGAAAAAGTGAAGGTTCGAGCTATTCAAACTTTTCGAACAAAAAGAACAAGAAAAGTTCCGAAAGTGTCAATAGCGTGAGGAAGGGCGCTTCCGGTGGTTTTACTTTTACGTGCTATAATTGTGGGCAAGCGGGTCATATGGCTCGTGATTGTCCAAAACCATCTTCCAGAAACAAGCTCACTTGTTTTAATTGCGGTAAAGAAGGGCATAAGAAGCCGGAGTGTCCCGATTTGCGCAACGATAATGTTAAGCGTTTAGAGAAGGCGGCGGGTACGGCTAGGGGTCGCAACTATTTGATGACCAATGATGAAGCCAAACAATCGCACGAAGTTGTCTCAGGTACTTACATGGTTAATTCTAATCCGGCAAGGATTCTTTTCGATAGCGGTGCAAATTTGTCGTTTGTGTCTCCTAAATTTGTACCTAAACTTAATAGACCGTTAGCTAAGCTAAGTCATCCGATAGAAGTCGAAATAGCGGACGGCAAGACTGTGCTAGTGGTTGATGTGTGTGAAAATTGTGATGTTGTTTTTGGTTCTGAAACCTTTAAAATTGATCTTATTCCAATGACCTTGGGCGACTTTGATATTGTCATTGGTATGGATTTGCTCGATCGTTATAGAGCCGATATTGCATGCCATGATAAGTTTATTCGTGTGAAGACCCTAAGTGGGGGAGAGTTATTTATTCATGGTGATAAGCGAAGGAGACCGGTGCCGATATGCACTTTTGCACGGGCACGTCGTTTTGTTGTTACCAGTGGCATGGCTTTCCTTGCTCATGTTGTTGATACTCGCAATGAGCCACCACCTATTCGTGAAATTCCGGTTGTTAGTGAATTCGAAGACGTCTTTTCGGACGAATTACCGGGTGTTCCGGCGGAAAGACAAGTTGAGTTTCGTATTGAGTTGGTTCCGGGAGCTACTCCCATTGCTAAAACTCCTTATCGTTTAGCACCAACGGAAATGCATGAGTTGTTAAATCAAACCCAAGAGTTGCTCGAGAAGGGTTTTATTCGACCGAGTGCTTCGCCATGGGGCGCTCCGGTGTTATTTGTGAAGAAGAAAGATGGTAGCATGCGTATGTGCATTGATTACCGGGAGTTGAATAAAGTGACGATCAAGAATCGTTATCCATTACCTAGGATTGACGATTTATTTGATCAACTTCAAGGTGCAACGTATTTCTCTAAGATCGACCTACGGTCCGGCTATCACCAAATGCGGGTCCGTGAGGATGACATAGAGAAGACGGCTTTTCGAACGCGTTACGGGCATTATGAGTTTGTAGTTATGCCCTTTGGTCTTACGAATGCACCGGCGGCATTCATGGATCTTATGAACCGAGTGTGCCAACCTATGTTGGACAAGTCGGTAATAGTGTTCATTGACGACATACTAGTCTACTCGAAAAGTATGAGCGAACATGAACATCATTTGCGTGAAGTATTGAAGACGCTACGAAGGGAGAAGTTGTATGCAAAGTTCTCCAAATGTGAATTTTGGCTAAGGGAAGTTCAATTCCTTGGTCATATCGTGAACGAAAACGGTATTCAAGTAGATCCGGGGAAGATCAAAACGGTGAAGAGTTGGGGGCGACCGACTACGCCTACGGAAATCCGAAGTTTTCTCGGGTTGGCCGGTTATTATCGTCGGTTTATCCAAGATTTTTCTAAGATCGCTTCTTCGTTGACGAAATTGACAAGGAAGAATGCGAAGTTTGTTTGGGAGAACGAGCAAGAAATTGCTTTTCAATTGTTAAAAGAGAAGTTATGTCAGGCTCCAGTGTTAGTGTTACCGGAAGGTGTTGAAGACATGGTGGTTTATTGTGATGCTTCCTTAAATGGTCTCGGGTGTGTTCTAATGCAAAGAGGTAAGGTCATCGCTTATGCCTCTCGGCAATTAAAGGAACATGAAACGAGGTATCCGACTCATGATCTTGAGTTGGCGGCGGTAGTGCATGCGTTGAAAATTTGGCGCCATTACTTGTATGGTGTCAAGTGTACGATTTATTCGGATCATAAGAGTTTGAAACATCTCTTTAATCAACGAGATTTGAATTATCGCCAACGTAGGTGGATGGATGTGGTGAAAGACTATGATTGTGAAATACTTTATCATCCGGGTAAGGCGAATGTGGTCGCGGATGCGTTGAGTCGAAAGAGTCAACATCCGGCGATAAAAGTGGGGTCGTTACGTTTGATTATTACCAACGATTTTCTTGAAAAGCTTGGTGAGATTCAAATAGAGGCTTATGTTCACAACAAGCATACGGAGCGAATCGTGGGCCAATCGGAGTTTATTACTATGGGTCCGCGTGGGTTGTTGTCCTTTCAAGGAAGGGTGTGGGTGCCTAAGATGGGTGATTACCGACGGGTGCTACTTGATGAAGCACATAAGTCAAAATATTCCATTCATCCGGGCGCGACGAAAATGTACCTTGACTTGAAGAAAGATTATTGGTGGCCGGGCATGAAGCGTGATGTTGTGAAGTATGTTGAGCAATGCGTCACGTGTTTGCAAGTAAAAGCCGAACACCAAAAACCGTATGGTAAATTGCAACCGTTAGAAATCCCGAAATGGAAATGGGAACACATTACCATGGATTTCATTACAAAGTTACCTAAAACGGCGAGAACCCAATTCGATTCGATTTGGGTTATAGTTGACCGATTGAAAAAAAGCACTTTGTTTCTTCCCATTAAAGAAGCGATATCGTCGGAGACCTTGGCTAAGTTGTTTATCAAGGAAGTGGTCGCTCGTCATGGGGTTCCTATATCTATTATCTCGGATCGAGATACCCGTTTTACATCTCGATTTTGGGAAAAGTTTCATGAAGATATGGGTACGCAATTGAAGTTGAGCACGGCGTATCATCCTCAAACGGACGGTCAAACCGAACGTACGAACCAAACTCTAGAAGATATGTTACGGGCGTGCATTATTGATTTTGGTGGTAGTTGGGACGAGTATTTGCCTTTGGTGGAATTCTCGTACAATAATAGTTACCATACTAGTATCGGGATGCCACCGTATGAGATGCTCTATGGGCGTAGATGTCGAACTCCCGTTTGTTGGGGAGAAGTGGGTCAACGAGAGATCGGGAGTACCGATTTGGTTTTGGAGACGAACAACAAGATTGATATTATTCGGGAACATTTGAAGAAGGCTCAAGATAGGCAAAAGTCGTATGCCGACAAACGTAGGCGAACGATCGAATTTCAAGAAGGCGACATGGTGATGCTTAAAGTTTCACCATGGAAGGGTATTATTCGATTTCGAAAACGGGGAAAGTTAGCTCCTCGGTTTATTGGGCCATTCAAGGTTTTAGCTCGTGTTGGCGAAGTTGCATATCGATTGGAATTACCCGAAGAGCTTGCGGGGATCCATAATACATTCCATGTTTCCCACCTCCGTAAGTGTCTTGCGGATGACTCCTTATGGATGCCTTTAGACGAGATCGAGCTAAACAACAAGTTGGAATATGTCGAAGAACCGGTCGCCATACTCGATGAGAAAGTTAAGAGGTTGAGACATAAAGAAGTGAGGACTTTTAAAGTCCAATGGCGGCGTAGCAAGGGTTCCGAGTTCACTTGGGAACCCGAAGAGTTCGTGTTAGTGTATCTTCCCTCTTGTCATGCGGCTTGGATTGCGAGGGCGCAATCCGAATAAGTGGGGGAGAGTTGTAAGACCCGAATAATTGAAGTGTACACATGTGTATATAAGTGTATTGTGCGGTACTCGAATCGGGATTTGGTTGTATATATTTAAAAAGGCAAAAGGAGCTGGACTGGGAGAGTTGCGCGCCGCGCGGCCTGGTGGCGCGCCGCGCCATCTGTCTGTGACAGATTCTCTCTTTCTTTTAAATTAGATATTTTGAGGGTATTTTGGTAAAATCACTTGGAGGCCGGATTTAATGCCTTAGATCAGTTTTGGGGAGTTCATTTACTCCTTCCACAACTACCAACACTTATCCAAATCAATTCTAGAGAGAGAGTGGCTTTTAGTGAGGGAAACCCCATTTTGGAGAAGAAGAAGAAGGTTTCTTGCTTAAGTCCAAGCATTAAAGTTGTTCGCCTTCCCTCTAGCTTCGTTGTGATAGTTGTGGTATGCTCTAATCTTAATTTCTTTGTTTAATTTGATTTAGGGCTAGGGTTTGGGGTGAAGATGAACATAAAACCCATTTTGTTAGTGTTTTGGGTGTTCTAGGGTAATTTGAGTCATGTAGACTCAATATTGGGTTAACTAGGGTTTGGAAGAGTTAATTGTTGTTAGAGAACCCTAATTAGCTAGTAAAATTGCTAGAACACCATGATTTATGTAAATGGGTGTAAATGGGTTAGTGGTTGACCCAAAATGGGTAGGTTGACTTTGAAAGTGTCAAATGGGTCAAAATGAACCTAAGCTAATTAATATGTGTGGTTGAAGCCTAAAACTAGTGTTAAAATGTGTAATGAACCTACTTTGGTTAATGATAGGGTTTTGTGATGAGTTAACCCGATTTTAGGGTTAAGGGTGCAAATGGGTCGGATTTGCACCATGGGTCAAATTAACACTAGGAGTGAGCTTTAGAGTGTTGACCAACTCGAGTTGTGATTTTGATATTGTGATAAATGTAATAGGTGCGTTACATTGAAGTGTTCAAGCTCGGTTGTCTTTTCACCAAGAGATTTTGAGGTGAGTGGAATAATTATATGCGTATGTATATAATGTATCTATTTGTTGTAGCGTGAAAGGTGTAGTGTCGAGGTGTTAAGACACCACGTTTCACGTGAAGAGTGTAGCATCGAGGTGTTAAGATGCCACTCGGGTGTAGCATCGAGGTGTTAACATGCCACCTAGGAGTGTAGTGTCGAGGTGTTAAGACACCACTCCGTAAAATAACGAGTGAAGCATCGAGGTGTTAAGATGCCACTCGGGGTGAAGTGCCGAGGTGTTAAGGTGCCACCCTAGGGGTTAGTGGTGCGAGGTGTTAAGTGCCCTAACGGATGTTACGAACACCGATGGCATTTTCGCGAGCGTCGTTCCCTTGTACTATTGGTTAACCATGGTTATTGGTGATGTAATCATATTGTATTATTCGAGTTATATTTATATGCGGTTGTTATGCTAGCTTGTGGTATTGGAGATTTATAGCTTGATATTGCGACGATAAGCTAATGTTGTTTGCTAGCATGTTTGCGGTTGTGTAGTGTATGCAAGTAGGTATAATTATATATGTATTCGTATAATTATTGCATTCACTAAGCTTTGCTTACCCTCTCGTTGTTTACCATTTTATAGGTTCGGTTTTGGACAAGGGTAAGGGCATCGTTTTGGACTAGAGATCCCGCTTGATGCTAGGGGACGCTTTTGGCTTTAGTAGCTCTTGGAGTTTGACCGATAGTTGGGTAGTTTAATCCCAAACGCCATGCTCATAGTGTAGTTTGGAACTTAAACTTTTTGGTGGTCGAAACTCGTAAATTGTATTAAACTCGTAAAACGGCCGATGTGGGCCCCGCTTGTAAAACTTTGATTTTATGTTTGAAACATGTTAGTTTTACATATTTGGTTGTATGGTAAAAAGCATTTTGTCTAAAAGTGCCGGGAACTAGTCAATCTTTTCGCGGTTAAAAGTCCCGGGGACAGCCAGATATGACGCGGCGCGAGGGCCATATGGCGCGGTGCGCCGATGGTCTGCAACAGAAATTTTTTTTTTTATTTCGTATTTTCACAAGGTTTTGTCGGGTGTTGGTTTGGGTTGTTACATTGAAGCCATAAATGAAAACAACACTTGTTCTGAAAAAGAACAAGCAACGACATGTTGCTTTATTCATCAACATATTGATGAATGCTTACAAAATAATTATGTGACTGTAGAAGATCCCCATGTTTTATGGTGTAATGACCCGCACTTTTTCGATCAATTTATACTTATAAGATTAATATTTACATAAATTAAACCTTACCAACATGATAAGCAATCCAAATTGTTGAGACTTATGTTTTCAAAGAGAGTTTTACACAACGATTGACCGTCTAGTTTGACCGATGATATCACGAACTATACAATATATGATAATTATACGTTTGTGTATATATATGTATATATACATATTTAACATGATCTAAGGATGTTTTAATACCTCATTTTGTATTAATAACAATAAGTTATAAGTATATTTTGAAACTACTAACTTAAGTTTTCAAAACAATAACCATACGTAACGTTATTTGATATAAATACTTATAACCTATAATGTTTATACATATATCGTATATATAATGTATTTAATCACTTTTTAAAGACTTAAATACATAAAACAATATAAGTATATTCACAAAAGATAGCTATATTTGAATTCTCATTCCATTTTTCACAAAATTTCTATACGTATATCTAGAGTACATGTACTCGTATCATACCTAGCTTCTATACGTATTTACTATTGGTATATACACATCAAATCACCACCAACCAGCCCTTGTTCATGCCTTATGTATAAGGTAACTACTTTTGTTATCTAGTATGACAATTTCACATGATTAAAAGATTTTTTTCACAAAATTACAAACTTATACACCTTTTACACCACCATTTATACTCCATTCCATTTTCATTTTACTACACATTTCCTTTAACTAAAACACACTCTTAAGAAACTCCATAACCATTCAGCTAGTATCCATGAAGATCTAGCCATAAAAACATCACTTAAACACCATAAGAAAAACCTTACAAAAACACTTCAAGAATCCTTCCAAGAACACAAGTTTACTTCCAATCTTTCATCCAATTCCATCACCCTTTTGGTTCTAGGTTCTTACTCCTCTTTTACAGCAATCTTGTCCAAGTAACTTGAGGTAGTAACTTTGTTCATAACCTTATTCGATTCATATATATATAGCTATCTTATTATATGGTATAAAATTTTAACAACAAGAACATAGTTTGAATGTTTTCAAACTTGTTTGCAAACTAAATAGATCCTTCTAACTTAACTTTTAAAATACTTCAAGACCTGTAATATATCATAAATATATGCTAATTTAACAAGGTATAACTTGGTTTTTCAAAGAACACCTTAAAAACTGAATTTACGACGTCGGAGTGCAACCGGGGGCTGTTTTGGGTTGGATAATTAAAAACCATCTTAAACTTTGAATTGGAGGTTTATTTTCTGGAAAAATGATTTTTACTATGAATATGATAACACATAAAAATTTCATGATTTAACTCAAAGTATAAGTATTTTTAGAAAAATAATCATTTAAGGTTGTTTACATGATGGAAAATGATTAACTTCATAAGTTTTACTAAAGTTTGACCTATGACCTGTGATTTCGAATACAAACTAAGGTATTTACAGTTCATAGTCTTAAAGAGGGACTCGATCCAAGGAAGTGGCAAGTTGAATCAACGAAAATGGAGTTGTAACGAAGAAACTATGACCAAAACGAGATCGGATATCTAAGACTAGTTTAGCTACGAAAATAATTGGAGAAAATTAAATAAATCACATCTTTTTAAAATAACATGATATTTTATATATATGTACTCATAATTTAATTTTATATGGTTCAGGATCACCCGTAAACAATACGAGAAGATTAATCATAAGATCCCATGATTGTACGCAACACGTCATTTGACAACACCGGTACTTTATGTACGCAACACGTCATTTGACAACACCGGTACCGTGGGTCAAGATTAATCTCGACCAATACATATTCGATGGAGGTTTTATTTATTTCATTGGGGGTTTATTAAACACCTAAAAATGAACCATTAAAATTGAATTACTAACATCGGACTGCTAACTACGGACTAAGAAATTATTAAAAGTATTAAAAGTATAATAAGTATATATATGTGACGATTTTTTTTAAAAAGAAAAGGTATTGATATATTATATATGGATAGGTTCGTGATATCAATCGGAGACCAAGTCGAAATTACATATCTTCAAGACAAAAGTGAGTATATAGTCCCACTTTTAAACTCTAAATATTTCGGGATGAGAATACATGTATTTTATGTTTTACGATATGGACACAAGTAACTGAAAAATATATTCTACGTTGAGTTCTACCACTGGCATACTTCCCTGTAGCTTGGTAACTATTATTTACAGCGGTATTGTAAACGCGAATCCTGTTGATAGATCTATCGGGCCTGACAACCCCAACCGGACTGGACGACCAGTATTCAACGGTTGCACAGTACTTCGTTTCGTGACTACACTTGGTACGGTGTAGTAAGATTTCATAATAAAGGGAATATGCGACGTGATTAAATGTTAAGTATGGTTACCAAGTGCTCAACCACTTAGAATATTTTTATTAAAATGTTTATATATGAAATCTTGTGGTCTATATATATATTGCTGCCGGCATTAAACCTATATCTCACCAACTTTATGTTGACGTTTTAAACATGTCTATTCTCAGGTGATAATTAGAAGCTTCCGCTGCAACATGTTGAATTTAAGCAAGATCTTAAGTATGCATATTTGTGTCAAAAATAAAACTGCATATCCGAGGAATTGTAATGTAAAATATGCCAGAAATCGTATTGTTATCATCACATGTAAAGTTTGTAAGTCTAAGATTATCGCTAAACGATAATCATCTTTTAATTGTCTAAAGCTTGTATTAAAATAAGAGTTATGGTTTGTAATGTAAAATAAATGCAGTTGTTCTTTTAAAAATGTCGCATATAGAGGTCAATACCTCGCAATGAAATCATACGTTATCTAACTCGTTCTTATGGTTAAGGACGGGTTATGACATGTGGTATCAGAGCGGTGGTCTTAGCGAACCAGGTTTGCATTAGTGTGTCTAACTGATAAGTCGTTAGGATACATTAGTAAGTCTGGACTTTGACCGTGTCTGATTTAAAAACCATTGCTTATCATTGTTGGTTAAAATTGGTATGTAAATATTATGTAGTACTAATGGGTTAGTTGTTGTGTGATAGATGTCGGGCTCAAAACTTGTCATCACGTTCAGCGACTCCGAACCAGAATCTTCAGATGGTGTTCCAGTCATTAACCTATCCGATGACGAAAATAATATCTTTGGGGAAGACTCACAAATTCCGGATGAACCGACTATAGAGAACCCGGAAAGTGAACCCGAGGAGGAAAGTGAACCCGAGGAGGAAAGTGAACCCGAGGAGGAAAGTGAACCCGAGGAAGAAATACAGGAAATTACAAAAGACGAGTTCGAACTAGGAAAGAAACGAAAGGCTAATGAATTAGAAAATTCAAATCCCGAGTTTAGTAAGGATGATGTGGCACCAACTCCACTAGACACTACCACCCCTATTCCCGCTATTCCTATTCGTTCTATCCCGGCATCCAGTTCTTCAGTCCCACAGCCAAAATATAGGCAGACAGCCAGGATAAGCGTTAAGCGATTCTTTGAACCTAAACGTCCTAGAAAATAGACCAAACGATGCGCTGCCGTATTAAACCATGGGATCATATAATGTTTTGTATAATATTATTAGTGTGGTTTGTTTAATGTTCGATGTAAGATAAGCATATGTAAAATAGTGAAGTGTGAAATGCAATAATTTTCCATGGTTAAGTATTATTTAGATGGTAGTAATTGATTCTGTACTAAGCTATTAAGTATGGACATTAACGGGTAGGTACTACCCTAGATATAATTATAAAACGCTAATAAGAAGAAAAGGCTTTTATAATAATACCTGGTTCATATTATTAATAAGCTATAATGTACTGTAAATATACACTACATCTATAATATTCCATGTGAATAATTATTTTCTTTTCATTCTTATAGAAGAATATGGCGCGATTGAACCGAATGACGGAACAAGAAATCCAGGAACTCATCAATCAGCGAGTGAACGACAGAATGTTATGGGTCGAGGCTGCAAGAGGTGCTGCAGTTAACCCAAATCCTCGTGTGGAGTGCACTTACAAAACTTTTCAAGCTTGCAAGCCCTCATCATTCAGTGGAACAGAAGGACCGATCGGTTTAACCCGGTGGATAGAAAAGATGGAGACTGTGTTTAAAATCAGTGGTTGTGTTGAAAAGGACATGACCAAGTATGCATCGTGCACTTTACAAGATAGTGCACTCACGTGGTGGAAAAATTATGTGAAGGCTGTAGGAGGAGATGTAGCTTATGATACTCTGTGGGAAGAATTCAAAACAATGTTAATCAACGAATATTGTCCAAGGAACGAGGTTAGGAAGTTGGAAGATGAGTTACGAAGTCTGAAGGTTATTGGTACTGAAATCACCAACTACAATCAGCGATTCATGGAATTAGTTTTGCTATGTCCTGAATTGGTTCCAACCGAAGAACGGAAGATTGAAATGTACAAAGATGGTTTGCCCAAAAAGGTCAAGGCAAATGTTACAGCATCAAAATCTAAGACAATTCATGAAGCTATAACCATGGCAAACGAGCTAATGGATCAGGTCATCATGGATAAGAAAGTATCCAATACTGATGTGAAGGTATCAGGTAACAAAAGAAAGTGGAATGGAAATTATGATCGAGGTAACCAACAACAATCTTTTAAGAAACAAGAAATCACGCAAGGTGCGGGTAGTGGTTTAAGCTTTGGTTACAAAGGACAAAATCCTTTATGTAACCGATGCCACAAACATCACTCTGGCTACTGTAATGTGGTATGCAACAAATGTAATCGAAAGGGTCATCTTGCTGAAGATTGTAGGGCTCTCGTTACAAATACAAATGGTACCAAGACTCCTGCCACCAATGCAAATAGAACTGCTTTGGCTACCATTACTTGTTATGGGTGTGGAAAACAAGGTCACTATAAGAGCCAGTGCCCGAATCCAGAGAAGAATATCGGACCTGCACGAGGGAGAGCATTTGTTATTAATGCTAGAGAGGCGTGTGAAGACCCGGAGCTTGTTACGGGTACGTTCACTGAATATCCTATTAGTTTTAAAAAGGAAAGAAAAATTATAATAAGTTATCCAATCAATAGACTTTTCTGATTTTGCCCACGTTTCGAATAGCCAAAAGATGCAGCAGAGGGGCAGGATTCGTTTGGTCTCAATATAATTGAGGACTGTTTGGCTCCAATAACCCGGTCCACGTACAAATCCAACTATTACTACGAACCAGAAAATTTTGATGTCTATTAATTTAACCACTTAAAATAAATTTTCGTAATTTTAAGAAATTTAGATAAGAAGTAGAAAAAATTCTAAGTCCTAAAAACTAGAATGGCGAGAAATAAGAGAGAAAAAGAGTTCGTCGAAAAAGGTCGAAAAACGAAAAATGGTTGAAAAATAAAAGGTGACGGAAAAATAAAAGAAACTTATAAAAACTTAAAAATACTTTACTAACCTAACCTTATTACTACAACTAACTTAAAATTATAATCGCAAATTAAAATTACTAATTGGAATGATAATTGGTACATAGTAAAAGGTGTCTAAAAATATTAAAGCTTACAAGGAAAAACTAAATCCCAAATGGAAATAACTTAAAAAGAAACTAAAACTTAAAAAGGCGTCGCAAAATTCTAAAGCACCTAAATCTTAGTCTAAAGAAAAAGCACTTAAGGAATTCTACGGCAAAGCCTAAAAATCTAGGAGTAAAAATAACTATAGCAAAAACTAAGTTTAAAATTAAATATGAGCTAAAAATACAAAAATTACGCTTCAACGATTAAAAAGGGACAAAATATAAAAGTTATAAAAAGTTATAAAAATATTAGATTTTATAAAAATATTATTTTTATATTTTTTTTTTTACTAAACTATTAATTTTACAATTTTAATAAAACTAATTTAACTAAAATATATAAATAAAAAGTAAAAAGTAAAAATAAAACTAATTATAATAATAATACATAATTAGGTTTAAATAATAATAATAATAATTAAAACCCGTAATTAATGCAGAATTAGGGCTTCTGTGCGCGTGTCAGATGATCTCCGCTAGTCGCGGCAATTAAAGAAGAAAACCCCGCGAGTCGCGGGGTTCAGAAATTCAGTTGACAGCTTTCAATTTTTACGCGTTTTTCTTTATTTTTTTTTTATTTTATGTTTTCTGTTTTTTAAATAAATAAAAGATTTTAAAATAAAACTTATATTTTTATAAACTAAAATAGAAATAAAGAAACTTATAAAACTTAAATATTTAACAATATCTTAAAAATACTTATATTTTTGTTTTTCTTTTTATATTTTTTAAAACGTATTTTTACAAAAACGAATTTTAATAAAAGTAAACTAAAAAATCTTTTTTTTTTTTTCTAGCGTTGCGCTTCCGGCTTTTAAGATAGATTCCCCGGCAGCGGCGCCAAAAATACTTGATGTTAAAGCTAAGGGGTATAAAATACTATTATATTTTATTAGAAAACACTATTTAATACGATACAATTTTACACAAGATATTTATTTATTTATAGAATGGATATACTTAAACCTTGCTACAACACTTATAGGCAGTGTACCTAATCGTACAGTAGTGTAGTTTTTAGTAAGTCCGGTTCGTTCCACAGGGAAATCTTTAAACAAAGCTCAACGCTATATTAGTTTACTTTTATAAAAATACAAACATATATATAAGTAATATTATTATTATAAAGGGGGGTTTTTACCGTTTAATGACCGGTTTGTCGATTTTAAAACTTTAGTCGCAGTTAAAACCTAATGTAAAATATAAAATAAATACAAGACTTAAATTAAAGCGTAAAGTAAATAATGATAATGAAATTGCGAATAATAAAAGTGCGATAAAATAAACTTGCGATAATTAAAAAGTACGATAATTAAAAGTGCGATAAAATAAAATAAATAAAAGTGCGATAATTAGAAGTGCAATTAAATATAAAATAAAGGAAATTAAATATGAAATAAAAGAATTATGCTTATTTAAACTTCCGTAATCATGATGTTTGACGTGTTGATTTTAGTTTTATGCCCATGGGTTAATTGTCCTTTGTCCTGGATTATTTAATATGTCCGTCTGGTTTTTGTCCATAACAGTCCATCAGTCATAAATATAAATTGCAAGTGTCCTTGTCAAATTATTATTATACCCGAAGATAAATATTCCAACTAATTGGGGATTCGAATTGTAACAAGGTTTTAATACTTTGTTTAATGAATACACCAGGTTATCGACTGCGTGTAAACCAAGGTTTTACTACTTTGTTAACAATTACACCAATTACCCTTGAATGTAATTTCACCCCTGTTTTAATTATTCTAGTGGCTATTAATCCATTCCCGTGTCCGGTTAAATGAACGATTATTCGTACATATAAATACCCCGCCCATCGTGTCCGATCGAGTGTATATGGTAATTTATAGGGACGCCCAATTGTAAATCTTTATATTAACATTAACAAACTTTCATTTAGTTAAACAAATATAAAGCCCATTAATAGCCCATAATCTAATTTCCACAAGTGTCGTTCTTTTATCCAAACCCCAATTATGGTACAAAGCCCGATTACCCAATTTTAGTAATTAGCCCAACATCATGATCACTTCGTTTTAAATAAGCATAATAATAACTTAGCTACGAGACATTAATGTAAAAAGGTTGAACATAACTTACAATGATTAAAAATAGCGTAGCGTTACACGGACAGAATTTCGACTTACACCCTTACAACATTCGCTAACATACCCTTATTATTAGGATTTAAAATTAAAATTAAAATTAAAATATAAATTATATATATATATTACGTATATATTGAGAGAGAGATAGAAAAAGATTATGAAATTTGATCAGAATTCGGTTTGCTTTATAGCCAGAAGTGAAATTTGGGGCTCCGCGACTCGCGGCAAAAGCCTCTCCAAACTCCGCGAGTCGCGGAGATAGAAATTACAGCTCAGTCCTTGGAGTTTTCTCTGCCGACGGTTTTTAATATATATATATATATATAATATATATATAATTAATATAATTAATTATATATTATATTATATTTATATACATAGTTAACTTGTAATTTTTAGTCCGTTGCGTCGAGCGTTAAGAGTTGACTCTGGTCCCGGTTCCGGATTTTCGAACGTCCTCGCGTACAATTTTATATTTTGTACTTTGCGTTTTGAATCTTGTACTCTTGTAATTTCGAGACGTTTCTTATCAATAATTGGAACCTTTTTGATTGTCTTTTGTTCTTTTGAGCTTTTTGGTCGTTTGCGTCTTCAATTCGTCGAATCTGTCTTTTGTCTTCACTTTTTATTATTTAAACGAATATCTCTTGTAAATAGAACAATTGCAACTAAAAGCTTGTCTTTCTTGAGGAATAATGCTATGAAATATATGTTCGTTTTTAGCATTATCAAATATTCTCACACTTGAGCGTTGCTTGTCCTCAAGCAATATTGTCTTGAAATACTAGAATCACTTCTTTATTCTTCACACTTTGTACATCAGTGATTTCTATACGGCGGTATAAACAATGGTAGTAACGATATGGTTTACAGTCCCACATGACTATAAAAATTTAGATCCATTAAGGAAATTGGATCTTTATGAAAACATTTGATCTTTTGAAATCTAGTTTTTTTTTTTTTTTAGATAAGTTTTCTGGGATAACCCTTTACCGGTGTTTGCAAAGTATTTTTGTGGGTTTGGTGGGTTTCAGATTTGAAAATTTTAGCTCAAACTTGCGGTTTTGTGTCACCCACTTGCTAACCTTGTATTTGGAAAGCAACACGTCCAGTTTACTTGTCCCGTATATTACCTTTCGGCAAACTACCGTCCGGTTGTAAAGGAAAGCGTTGAACAAGCAACTGTTTAAGGCAATGTCCCGTGACATGCTTTTGATTATGGTCTATAACGTGTCGGACGCAATTACTATCCTTGGTAGGAGCAATAGTAAAGCTCACCCTTATAATTTTTTCGGTCTGGCACAAGGTCCTGTCTTTGACCACTATGCAACCACCGTTCTTACGGTTGACACCCGATTTAGTTCAGGTGACCTAATGAATTCCAGGTGAATTCCTAGGATTTTACATTCAATGGTAATGAACGCATTGAAAATAGGGTTTTCAGAAAACAAATCGGTTTATAATTTTGATCAAAATATTTTCTCGTTTAAGCTCGAGTTTAGATATCATTGAATTCCATGAGTTTGTAATTCTCAATCTTTAAGGTCAATCTCTAGGATTGAGTAATATCAGTCTTAAAAGCTGATTTTTAATCTTTAAGGAGATTATCCTTTCTGGGGATCTGATTCATTAGTCTTATCCAGCTAATTTGCATGGTGCCCCCCCATTGTACGAGATAAATCCTTCTCATGGTTAGGATAAATCTGACCACTTGGCGACCCTGTTTAATGCTGAGGTCCGTGGATTTCCTGCTGATTTTAGAGATGACTTTTCTAGATTTTTCGTCAACCTACAGCTGGTCTGAACGACAACTTCATGACCTAAATCAAGAAGCGCGTTTCTTTTTCGGAAGACTTTACTTCCTTTTAATGATGGAATTGATTCATCGTGTAGATCCATCTCTTCTTTTCTTTCATCGGGTAAAACAGTTTAGTTTAGTCCAAAGCAAAAGTATTTTCAGTTATTTGTTATAGATATATGTGACATATGTTTAAAATAATTTGGTAAATTTTCCCACACTTGGCTTTTTATTTTTCTTTTTATCGTCCTCTATTCCATTTTAAATGAATTTTAACATTTTAGTTTATTTCTCAATTTATGTCCTTTCCGAGGTAACAATAATTTCGGTGTTAAAACCTAGTTTTATCGTTCATAAATATGTATAAACATGATTTTAAATTCATTTAATTGAAAAATTTTACTAGAATTGGGTAGTCAGTATATAAGACTAGGGCTGTTCTTTTTTATCAGAGAGCACTAGATTCTAATACAACTACTGCTTTACTAGTATTTTTAATGGTAACCAAGTGTTTAATATAAAAATTTTAAAATCCGAAAGAATTTAACCCTTTCCCACACTTAAGATCTTGCAATGCCCTCATTTGCAAGAAATCAGTAACAATTTAAATTATTGAGGGTGATTTGTGTGAAAATGATTAAATTTTTACCAAAGTTTCCAAATATATTGGCGTTTGTTTGCTGAATGATAAATGGTGCACATCATTTGTTCATTCCGTCTTGTTGTTATTTCACATATATTTTGCATCTTGTCGTCAAAATTAGTTGCTTTTGCTGAACTTAATGCCAGTCTTTGAAAATGCGTTGTTTTACCCTGTTGTGTACATAAGATAAACTGCAAACATATATACATATTTTTGAAGTTTGGTTTATTACCCCACATTCAAAAATTATTAAAATCTAAGAATAAAAGTTAGATAATTATAAAAATGATTACAATATTAACAAAAATATTAAATGTATCAATAATTACAAATTACAAAATAATAAAAAAAATAATAAGTAAACTAAGGATGATATTGGTACCAATAGGGGTTCCAGGCATAACCATAAGTGCTATAGAATGCTTCGGCAGGGTCATACGTAGGATATGGTGGCTGCATCTCTATCGACCAAGGAGGGAAGACGGGTTTCGGTGTAGGAATATAGTTTCTACCTATATGTTGGCAATGCGCTATGATCTGGTTCTGATGAACTTGCCAATCTTCAAATGCTCTCTGTCTAGCATTTTCGTATTCCTGAGAAGCTATAAACCTATGCATTTCTTGCATCTCATTCCCCCCTCCTACATTACCTTGTTCCTGGTTTCTCTCCACCTGTGGATGTCTACCATGGTATCGTACTGCGGCGTTATTTCGCCGCTTCAAAACTTTTGCACCATGGTATACATTTAAACCTATAGTGTCGCGGGGTTCCGGCTCTTCTAGTAATAATCCCCCCCGACTTATATCCACACCGAGATATTCACCAATCAAAGTAATAAAAATACCACCTCCTATTATGCTATGTTGGCGCATCCCCCGAACCATAGCTGATAAATAATAACCCACACAATATGGTATACTTACAGCGCTCTGTGGGTCTCGAATACACATATGGTAAAACAAATCTTGTTCATTTACCTTTTCTTTGTTTTTACCCCTTTGTGTAATCGAATTAGCTAAAAACCTATGTATTACTCTTAATTCGGCTCTATCTATATCCAAATAAGAGTAGTTTCCCCCTTTAAAACGGTGATGGCTTGTCATTTGACTCCACACACCGTGTGTATCAAAATTTTCATCTATCTTTCTACCGTTTAGTATCAATCCTCTACAATCGGTAGACGCTAACTCCTCAGGCGTATATATACGTAAAGCCTGAGCCATGTCCAGTAAAGACATGTGGCGCATCGAACCGCCTAACAAAAATCTAATAAAAGAACGATCGGTTAAACTAGCTACCCGATCATTCAACTCTATACTACATAACAACTCTTCACACCATACTTTATATACAGGTCTGCGTATGGTGAATAAACATATCCAGTCATTAAAAGAAGAATTACCATACCTCTGTACAAGTAATTCCCTAATTGGCCCGGCCAATTCTACAGCTTCTAAGGGTCCCCATTCTATGACCCTCGGTACCTCAACAACCTTAGAGTGAAGAGTATGCAAACCCCGTTGATATTTTGGATAATCTATCCAAAGTCTGTCAAATCGCAGGTTCGGGTGCAACTCTTCCAAATGCATATCGGAAAAGGTCATGACTGGATGAGGTACATCCTGCTTGTAGTAGTTATCTACCTCCTGTTGTTCCAAATTCTCGGCAGGAGCATTGCGGGCTTGGGATGAAGATTCACCCCTTTCATTCTGTAAAACACATCAAACACAAATTTTGTGCATCCAAATATGCATTAGTGTCAGCAAAATCATCAATCAAAATAATTACAATGACATTATCAATTTATATCAAACTTAAGCTCATTTTCATATTTTTATCAAATCTACACTTTTTCAAATAAGCATATACGAAAATGTTCGCCAAGTTCATAAGCATTCAACTCAAATAACATGTCAAAATAATCATTACTAGCAATCAAACAAGTCTCAAATGGCATTATCTTTCAAAAATCAAGTTCATGAATTTTGGACTTGAAAAAGTCCACTTTAATTCTCAAAATCATGTTTAGGCTCAAAGTTTGGATCATTTAACTACCTAGACATGTTACACTACTTAATTTAGCAACAATTCATGACAAAAATCGGCCATAACCTGTTTATATCAAAAAGCCCCAAATTTGCTCAAGAACACAAACCCTAGATTATTCAAAATTTGAAGTTTAAGGCTTCTAATCATGTTAAACAGCATCAATCTAGGTTATACAAGCATAATACATAAACAATTTAAGTCTAATTACACTAAAAAGCATCAAAATCAAATTGGGGAAAAAATAGCTCAAGAACACCTAATTTCGAATTAATGGTGTTTAGGTGTAGAAATTTACCGTTTTTCTTGAGTAATTCTTAGATAGCATCCTTCTCAACATGATTTTAGCAAAAAATTTGGTGATTAACGGTTAAAAATTGGGATTTTTGGGGTGTTTTTGGGTGGTTTTTCGTGGGTTTTTCGCAGTGTTTTCGAGTTGTTTTTGTGTGTGGGAGCTGATCAGTTCGTGCAGCTCTTTTATTTTTTTTTTCTGGGTTTTGGTCCCTCCGCGAGTCGCGGGGATTTACCCTCCAAACTCCGCGACTCGCGGAGTTTGGTATTTTTTTTTTTTTTTTTTTATATAATCTTTAACTTATTAAAACAATTTAGTAATTAATTTTAAAATTTTGTTTCCCTTGTTATTTAGGACGAGGTCGTTTCGGATCGATGTCCTAGTCCGTCCTTCGACAAAATTTTAAAATTTGTCTTTTTGTAGCGATTGTTTTAAAAGCTAAGATTTTTGGGTTTTTTCAATGTTTTTGGCATACTTTAAATCAATAAGATTAAAAATAATGATAATAAAAGTTCTCGTCCCTCCCTCGGGTAAAGCAATTTCGGTTCAAAGACCTAGTCTTCAACTTACGACGAATTTTAAAAATCATATTCTTAACTTAATGAGATAAAGTAAATTTTTGTTTTTAAATTCACACAACATAAATATAAAATTCAAAATTAATATTAAAAATTCACACCAAACTCAAAATTTAAAATGCATAAAATTAAAAATTAATATTTTAAAAATTAAAAATTCACACCAAACTTAATTTAAAAATTTATAAATTCATATCAAACTTATATTAATTTTTCAAATATTTACAATTTTAAATATATTGTTTTTACAAAGTTTACAATATTAATTTAAGATTTAAATATTAATTTTAAAAACATGGTAAAAATAAAATTAAAAATCTTTTTGTCTTTTTATCCCACTTTAATCAATCAAATATTATCAAAAATATGCGCCCCTCTTTTCGGTAAAGTAATTTCGGTTCCAAGACCTAATTTAACTCATGACGAATTTTTGAAATATTTTGGGTTGATTGATTAAAGATATTTCTACCTTAAGAATAAACGTTAAATTTTGCAGTGATGTAATAAATTTTTGAATGATATCAATAATTTCGGTCGCCAAACCTAATTTTATTTAATACCAATTTAATACTTTTTAGCGAACAAATTAGCGTTTATTATCAAAAGGTTAAAAATAAAAATAAAAATAAAAACTGTACAGACATACCTGTGAAATAGATTTCTTAGTTATATGATCTATTCCATTCATAAGATAGTCGGTTTAATTGGTTTTCCATGGCTCCAAAGGCGTAACCTCGAGCATTCAGTGTCTTTTCTTCTAAACATATGAACGGTCCGTCTCTGCATAAAGTAACAAATTCGGTATTTGAATAGGTTTGATTATTTGAACATTTACCTCCATGTGACCATTTTCCGCATTTGTGACATCGTTCTAGGTGTCGTGCTCTTCTTTTCGCTGCGGATTTTGATTTTCCTTTACCAAATTGTAACTTATTATCTTCGCATCTGGATTCTTTTCTAACTCCGTCCATTCTTTCTCTGATTACTGATACTAATTCGCTCGGTAGTATGTCATTATTACGTTTAGTGATCAAAGCGTGTAGCATTAGACCATGGTTTAGTTCACAGGCAGTCTTCATTTCGTAGAAACCTAAAAAAATAAAAATTCAGAATGGGGGGAGAAGACTAGTTCTTTAGGGTCTGCTAGGGAAAGACCATACGTGTTCCATTTTCGAGAACTACACGAAAACAGAAAATCTAACTCTAACAGAAATACATATTATCCTTTAAAGACTTGATTCTCCCCACACTTAGTTAGCTGTGGTGTCGAAATTGTGATTAACTTCGTTGTCGACTTCCATCGGACCATGTATGTAATGTTTAACTCTGTGACCATTAACTTTAAATTCAATCCCATTTGAATTTATTAATTCTATCGTTCCGTATGGGAAAACTCTTTTGACTATGAATGGTCCAGACCATCTTGATTTCAATTTTCCAGGAAATAGCTTGAATCGTGAATTGAAAAGAAGAACTCTGTCTCCTTCTTTAAATTCTTTTGAACTTCTGATTCTTTTATCATGCCATTTCTTCGTTCTTTCTTTATAGATTAACGAATTTTCGTATGCTTCATGTCTTAATTCTTCTAATTCATTTAGTTGACTTAATCGTAGACGTCCGGCTTCATGTAAATCAAGATTACATGTCTTCAAAGCCCAAAATGCTTTGTGTTCAATTTCTACTGGAAGATGACATGCTTTTCCATAAACAAGTCTAAAAGGTGTGGTTCCAATTGGAGTTTTGTAGGCTGTTCTAAAAGCCCAGAGTGCATCCTCCAATTTAATGGACCATTCCTTCGGATTTGATCCTACGGTTTTCTCTAGAATACGTTTTAAAGCTCGGTTGGTATTTTCAACTTGTCCACTTGTTTGTGGATGATATGCGGTGGAGATTTTATGAGTTACTCCATATCTTTTAAGAACTTTCTCAAGTTGATTATTACAGAAATGAGTACCCCGATCACTTATTAAAGCTTTCGGTGTTCCAAACCTTGCAAAAAGACATTTTAAAAAGTTGACTACAACTCGTGCATCGTTAGTTGGGAGAGATTGTGCTTCCGCCCATTTAGATACATAATCAATGGCTACGAGTATATATAGATTATTATGAGATTTTGGAAATGAACCCATAAAGTCAATACCCCAAATGTCAAATACTTCACATACTTGGATGACATTTTGTGGCATTTCATCACGTTGACTTATTTTTCCGGTCCTTTGACATGCATCACAGGATTTGCAAAGAAGGTGTGCGTCTTTGTAAATTGTAGGCCAATAGAATCCAGCTTCATAAACTTTTCTTGCTGTTAGTTGAGGCCCATAATGCCCTCCTGTTGGTCCTGTGTGACAATGGTTTAATATTTTACTAGCTTCATCTTCAAATACACATCGGCGTATTATTCCATCGGGACAACTTTTAAACAGATGTGGATCTTCCCAGAAATAGTGTTTTATATCACTGAAGAATTTCTTTCGTCTTTGGTACGATAATCCTTTTTCAAGGAATCCACAAACTAAGTAGTTTGCATAGTCTGCAAACCATGGGATTTCTTTATAATCTATCTTCAATAGATATTCATCAGGAAAGTTGTCTTGTATGGCCGATTCATTTAGAACTTCTAATTCGGGATTTTCAAGACGAGAAAGATGATCAGCGGCGAGATTTTCTGCTCCTCTTTTATCTCGGATTTCAATATCAAACTCTTGTAAGAGTAAGATCCAACGGATTAATCTTGGTTTAGCATCTTGTTTTGAAAATAGGTATCTAAGAGCAGAATGGTCGGTATAGACCACCGTTTTTGCTAGAACGAGATATGATCGAAATTTGTCAAAAGCAAAGACAATAGCAAGGAGTTCTTTTTCAGTAGTTGTATAGTTCGTTTGTGCTCCTTGTAATGTCTTACTAGCATAATATATAGGTTGAAATCGTTTTTCAATCCTTTGTCCTAAAACGGCTCCCATTGCAAAATCACTTGCATCGCACATTAGTTCAAATGGTAGATTCCAATTTGTTGTTATCATGATCGGTGCATTAGTGAGTTTTTCTTTAAGAATATTAAAAGATTTGATACATTCATCTGAAAAGATGAATGGCGCATCCTTTTCTAGGAGTTTATTCATAGGAGTGGCAATTTTAGAAAAATCTTTTATGAAACGTCGGTAAAAACCGGCATGCCCTAGAAAACTCCTAACTCCTCTAACATTTGTGGGATGTGGAAGTTTAGCAATTACATCTACTTTAGCTCTATCCACTTCAATTCCTTCTTTTGAAATTTTATGTCCAAGAACGATGCCTTCTTTAACCATGAAATGGCATTTCTCCCAATTAAGTACTAGATTTGATTTTTCGCATCTAATTAGCATTCGTTCCAGATTAACTAGACATGATTTAAATGTATCACCGAAGACTGAAAAGTCATCCATGAATACTTCCATGCATTCTTCTATCATGTCATGAAAAATCGCCATCATACACCTTTAAAAGGTTGCAGGGGCGTTACAAAGTCCAAATGGCATGCGTTTGTAAGCAAAAGTACCATAAGGGCACGTGAATGTGGTTTTCTCTTGATCTTCGGGTGCTATTGGAATTTGAAAATATCCGGAAAATCCATCTAGAAAACAATAGTAACTATTTCCGGCTAATCTTTCCAACATTTAATCTATGAAAGGTAAGGGAAAGTGATCTTTTCTGGTGGCGTCATTTAATTTTCTATAATCAATACATACACGCCATCCTGTTACAGTCCTAGTAGGAATAAGCTCATTTTTCTCATTTATAATGACAGTCATACCACCCTTCTTAGGTACGCATTGAACTGGGCTTACCCATGGACTATCAGAAATTGGATATATCAAACCTGCATCTAGCAGCTTAATAATCTCTTTTTTAACTACATCTTGCATATTAGGATTTAGTCTTCGTTGGCGTTGCACATACGTTTTATGACCTTCTTCCATAAGGATTTTATGTGTGCAATACGAAGGACTTATTCCTTTAATATCATGAATCTTCCATGCAATGGCTGGTTTATGAGCTTTCAACATAGAAATGAGTTGTGATTTCTCATTTTTAGTAAGAGAAGACGATATTATTACAGGTAATTCAGATTCACCATGTAAATAAGCGTATTCCAAATGGTTTGGAAGTGGCTTTAACTCTAATTTTGGAGGTTCTTCTATCGATGATTTATATCGATATCTGTCTTCTTCTTTTAGCATTTGAATTTCTTCTGTTGTTGGTTCATATCCATTAGCTATAAGTGTAGCTAACATTTCAGCTTCATCAATTGGTTCATTACCTTCTCCTAAAGAACATTCTCCTGTTCCTTGTAATTCTGGAAATTCTTCTAATAATTCTGCATGTGCATCTATAGTTTGAATATAATAACATGTATCATCTGCAGATTGTGGTTGTTGCATTGCTCTATCAACTGAAAAGGTAACAATCTCTTCCTCTATACTTAGGGTCAGTTTCTTACCGAACACGTCTATCATTGCTTTAGCCGTGTTTAAGAATGGTCTTCCTAATATGAGAGGAACTTGAGAATCTTCTTCCATGTCCAAAACAACAAAATCTACTGGAAATACTAAAGTACCAACTTTAACTAGCATGTTCTCCATTATCCCTCTAGGATATTTTACTGATCGGTCGGCTAGTTGTATACTTATTCTTGTTGGTTTCAATTCTCCAAGGTCTAGTTTAGCGTATAGTGAATACGGCATTAGATTTATACTAGCACCTAAGTCTGCCAATGCTTCTATTGAACTAAGACTACCCAGAAAACATGGAATTGTGAAACTTCCTGGATCAGATAGTTTTTCTGGTATCTTATTCAACAGCACTGCTGAACAATTTGCATTCATAGTGACAGCCGAGAGTTCTTCCATTTTCTTTCTATTTGTGATTAGATCTTTCAAGAATTTAGCATATCTAGGCATTCCTGAAATCACATCAATGAAAGGAAGATTTACATTTATCTGTTTAAACATATCCAAAAATTTGGATTGCTCGGCTTCAAGTTTCTCTTTCTTCATTTTACTCGGATAAGGAAGTGGTGGTTGGTATGGTTTAACATAAGGTTTATCCTTAACTGTGTTATTTTCATTAATCTTTTCAACTACCGGTTCTTTTTCCTTATCTTGATCAGGTTGTAGTTCTTGTGGAGTAGGAATAGTTTCATCAGAAGTTACAGGTATTTCAGGTGATTTAAGTGTTGTACCACTTCTTGTGGTAATAGCTTTAGCTGTTTCATTCCGGGGGTTAGCGTTTGTATCACTAGGTAGACTTCCCGGTTTTCTTTCACCTATTAACCTTGCTAGGTTACTTACTTCTTGTTCCAGATTTTGAATAGAAGCTTGTTGGTTTCTAAATGCTTGAGCATTTTGTTCATTGGTTTGTTTTTGAGATGTGAAAAACTGCGTTTGAGTCTCAACTAGCTTCGTCATCATATCTTCTAAATTTGGTTTTTTATCATCGGTTTGTTGTGGTGGTTTGTTTTGAAAATTAGGTCTTTGCTGATTGTAAGTATTATTAGATACTTGTTGATTGCTAGGACCTTGTTGGTTGTTGTATGGAATATTTCGGTTTTAATTCTGGTTTTGATTGTAAATCGGTCTTGGCGGTTGATAATTATTCTGATAATTATTTCCAGGCCTTTGGTTTATGTATGAAATATTCTCTCTTTGTTCCATTGTTAATTCAATACTTAGACAATCTTTTGTCAAATGTGGTCCTCCACACTGCTCACAACTAATTCGTATTGAGTGAATATCCTTAGTCATCTTTTCCATTCGTCTCTCGAAAGCATCTATCTTTGCCAAAATGGAATCTAAATCATGGCTAGAATCGGCTCTAGCTGCTTTAGATGATCTAATGATGTCTTTTTCTTGGTGCCACTCATGTGAGTGGGAAGCAGTATTATCAATAATTTTGTAAGCATCAGTTTCGGTTTTCTTCATAATAGAACCACCAGCTGCTATATCAATGTCTTTCCTTGTAGTGATGTCGCATCCTTGGTAGAATATTTGTACTATTTGACAGGTGTCTAAACCATGTTGCGGACATCCTCTTAATAACTTTCCATATCTTGTCCACGCCTCATATAGAGTTTCATTTGGTTTCTGTGTGAACGTAACAATTTCTGCTTGAAGTCTTACGACTTTAGATGCAGGAAAGAATTGCTTAAGAAATTTGTCAATTAAAACATCCCATGTATCGATCGCCCCTTCAGGTAACGATTCCAACCAATCTTTGGCTTCTCCCTTTAAAGTCCAGGGAAATAACATGAGATATATCTGTTCATCCTCCACTTCTCGGATTTTAAATAGTGTGCAGATCCTATTAAAGGTACGTAGATGTTCATTTGGATCTTCCTTCGGCGCACCACTAAATTGGCATTGATTAGTCACCATGTGTAGAATTTGTCCTTTGATTTCATAATCTGGCACATTAATGTCTGGATGAGTAATTGCGTGACCTTGGCCAGTGCGTTTAGCTCTCATTCGGTCTTCCATACTTAAAGGTTCCAGATTCTCCATAATTGAATTTGTTGAATCGGTATCACTTGATGCTTCAGATTTAATGGTTCGTTCCTCTACAATCTCTGTTTGAATGATTGGTGGTTCCGGAGGAAAGTTTAGTGGTTCAGGATCTATGAACCGTTCCTGAATATTTTCCGGATTCTCAATTGTGAGGTTGGGTTCAAAAAATGGATTATCGGAAATTTGAACTGAAGTACTTGGTTGACTGGATGACGATTCTAAAGAAAAATCAACGGCGGTTATATTCGCTAAATGTCTTGATCTAGTTACAGGTGGTGAACGTACAAAAGGTGATGAACGTCTTGCTCGGTGCATTCACTGAATATCCTATTAGTTTTAAAAAGGAAAGAAAAATTATAATAAGTTATCCAATCAATAGACTTTTCTGATTTTGCCCACGTTTCGAATAGCCAAAAGATGCAGCAGAGGGGCAGGATTCGTTTGGTCTCAATATAATTGAGGACTGTTTGGCTCCAATAACCCGGTCCACGTACAAATCCAACTATTACTACGAACCAGAAAATTTTGATGTCTATTAATTTAACCACTTAAAATAAATTTTCGTAATTTTAAGAAATTTAGATAAGAAGTAGAAAAAATTCTAAGTCCTAAAAACTAGAATGGCGAGAAATAAGAGAGAAAAAGAGTTCGTCGAAAAAGGTCGAAAAACGAAAAATGGTTGAAAAATAAAAGGTGACGGAAAAATAAAAGAAACTTATAAAAACTTAAAAATACTTTACTAACCTAACCTTATTACTACAACTAACTTAAAATTATAATCGCAAATTAAAATTACTAATTGGAATGATAATTGGTACATAGTAAAAGGTGTCTAAAAATATTAAAGCTTACAAGGAAAAACTAAATCCCAAATGGAAATAACTTAAAAAGAAACTAAAACTTAAAAAGGCGTCGCAAAATTCTAAAGCACCTAAATCTTAGTCTAAAGAAAAAGCACTTAAGGAATTCTACGGCAAAGCCTAAAAATCTAGGAGTAAAAATAACTATAGCAAAAACTAAGTTTAAAATTAAATATGAGCTAAAAATACAAAAATTACGCTTCAACGATTAAAAAGGGACAAAATATAAAAGTTATAAAAAGTTATAAAAATATTAGATTTTATAAAAATATTATTTTTATATTTTTTTTTTACTAAACTATTAATTTTACAATTTTAATAAAACTAATTTAACTAAAATATATAAATAAAAAGTAAAAAGTAAAAATAAAACTAATTATAATAATAATACATAATTAGGTTTAAATAATAATAATAATAATTAAAACCCGTAATTAATGCAGAATTAGGGCTTCTGTGCGCGTGTCAGATGATCTCCGCGAGTCGCGGCAATTAAAGAAGAAAACCCCGCGAGTCGCGGGGTTCAGAAATTCAGTTGACAGCTTTCAATTTTTACGCGTTTTTCTTTATTTTTTTTTTTTTATTTTATGTTTTCTGTTTTTTAAATAAATAAAAGATTTTAAAATAAAACTTATATTTTTATAAACTAAAATAGAAATAAAGAAACTTATAAAACTTAAATATTTAACAATATCTTAAAAATACTTATATTTTTGTTTTTCTTTTTATATTTTTTAAAACGTATTTTTACAAAAACGAATTTTAATAAAAGTAAACTAAAAAATCTTTTTTTTTTTTTTTCTAGCGTTGCGCTTCCGGCTTTTAAGATAGATTCCCCGGCAGCGGCGCCAAAAATACTTGATGTTAAAGCTAAGGGGTATAAAATACTATTAAATTTTATTAGAAAACACTATTTAATACGATACAATTTTACACAAGATATTTATTTATTTATAGAATGGATATACTTAAACCTTGCTACAACACTTATAGGCAGTGTACCTAATCGTACAGTAGTGTAGTTTTTAGTAAGTCCGGTTCGTTCCACAGGGAAATCTTTAAACAAAGCTCAACGCTATATTAGTTTACTTTTATAAAAATACAAACATATATATAAGTAATATTATTATTATAAAGGGGGGTTTTTACCGTTTAATGACCGGTTTGTCGATTTTAAAACTTTAGTCGCAGTTAAAACCTAATGTAAAATATAAAATAAATACAAGACTTAAATTAAAGCGTAAAGTAAATAATGATAATGAAATTGCGAATAATAAAAGTGCGATAAAATAAACTTGCGATAATTAAAAAGTACGATAATTAAAAGTGAGATAAAATAAAATAAATAAAAGTGCGATAATTAGAAGTGCAATTAAATATAAAATAAAGGAAATTAAATATGAAATAAAAGAATTATGCTTATTTAAACTTCCGTAATCATGATGTTTGACGTGTTGATTTTAGTTTTATGCCCATGGGTTAATTGTCCTTTGTCCTGGATTATTTAATATGTCCGTCTGGTTTTTGTCCATAACAGTCCATCAGTCATAAATATAAATTGCAAGTGTCCTTGTCAAATTATTATTATACCCGAAGATAAATATTCCAACTAATTGGGGATTCGAATTGTAACAAGGTTTTAATACTTTGTTTAATGAATACACCAGGTTATCGACTGCGTGTAAACCAAGGTTTTACTACTTTGTTAACAATTACACCAATTACCCTTGAATGTAATTTCACCCCTGTTTTAATTATTCTAGTGGCTATTAATCCATTCCCGTGTCCGGTTAAATGAACGATTATTCGTACATATAAATACCCCGCCCATCGTGTCCGATCGAGTGTATATGGTAATTTATAGGGACGCCCAATTGTAAATCTTTATATTAACATTAACAAACTTTCATTTAGTTAAACAAATATAAAGCCCATTAATAGCCCATAATCTAATTTCCACAAGTGTCGTTCTTTTATCCAAACCCCAATTATGGTACAAAGCCCAATTACCCAATTTTAGTAATTAGCCCAACATCATGATCACTTCGTTTTAAATAAGCATAATAATAACTTAGCTACGAGACATTAATGTAAAAAGGTTGAACATAACTTACAATGATTAAAAATAGCGTAGCGTTACACGGACAGAATTTCGACTTACACCCTTACAACATTCGCTAACATACCCTTATTATTAGGATTTAAAATTAAAATTAAAATTAAAATATAAATTATATATATATATTACGTATATATTGAGAGAGAGATAGAAAAAGATTATGAAATTTGATCAGAATTCGGTTTGCTTTATAGCCAGAAGTGAAATTTGGGGCTCCGCGACTCGCGGCAAAAGCCTCTCCAAACTCCGCGAGTCGCGGAGATAGAAATTACAGCTCAGTCCTTGGAGTTTTCTCTGCCGACGGTTTTTAATATATATATATAATGAATATAATTAATTATATATTATATTATATTTATATACATAGTTAACTTGTAATTTTTAGTCCGTTGCGTCGAGCGTTAAGAGTTGACTCTGGTCCCGGTTCCGGATTTTCGAACGTCCTCGCGTACAATTTTATATTTTGTACTTTGCGTTTTGAATCTTGTACTCTTGTAATTTCGAGACGTTTCTTATCAATAATTGGAACCTTTTTTATTGTCTTTTGTTCTTTTGAGCTTTTTGGTCGTTTGCGTCTTCAATTCGTCGAATCTGTCTTTTGTCTTCACCTTTTATTATTTAAACGAATATCTCTTGTAAATAGAACAATTGCAACTAAAAGCTTGTCTTTCTTGAGGAATAATGCTATGAAATATATGTTCATTTTTAGCATTATCAATGTGACGATTTTTTTTAAAAAGAAAAGGTATTGATATATTATATATGGATAGGTTCGTGATATCAATCGGAGACCAAGTCGAAATTACATATCTTCAAGACAAAAGTGAGTATATAGTCCCACTTTTAAACTCTAAATATTTCGGGATGAGAATACATGTATTTTATGTTTTACGATATGGACACAAGTAACTGAAAAATATATTCTACGTTGAGTTGTACCACTGGCATACTTCCCTGTAGCTTGGTAACTATTATTTACAGCGGTATTGTAAACGCGAATCCTGTTGATAGATCTATCGGGCCTGACAACCCCAACCGGACTGGACGACCAGTATTCAACGGTTGCACAGTACTTCGTTTCGTGACTACACTTGGTACGGTGTAGTAAGATTTCATAATAAAGGGAATATGCGACGTGATTAAATGTTAAGTATGGTTACCAAGTGCTCAATCACTTAGAATATTTTTATTAAAATGTTTATATATGAAATCTTGTGGTCTATATATATATTGCTGCCGGCATTAAACCTATATCTCACCAACTTTATGTTGACGTTTTAAACATGTCTATTCTCAGGTGATAATTAGAAGCTTCCGCTGCAACATGTTGAATTTAAGCAAGATCTTGAGTATGCATATTTGTGTCAAAAATAAAACTGCATATCCGAGGAATTGTAATGTAAAATATGCTAGAAATCGTATTGTTATCATCACATGTAAAGTTTGTAAGTCTAAGATTATCGCTAAACGATAATCATCTTTTAATTGTCTAAAGCTTGTATTAAAATAAGAGTTATGGTTTGTAATGTAAAATAAATGCAGTTGTTCTTTTAAAAATGTCGCATATAGAGGTCAATACCTCGCAATGAAATCATACGTTATCTAACTCGTTCTTATGGTTAAGGACGGGTTATGACATGTGGTATCAGAGCGGTGGTCTTAGCGAACCAGGTTTGCATTAGTGTGTCTAACTGATAAGTCGTTAGGATACATTAGTAAGTCTGGACTTTGACCGGGTCTGATTTAAAAACCATTGCTTATCATTGTTGGTTAAAATTGGTATGTAAATATTATGTAGTACTAATGGGTTAGTTGTTGTGTGATAGATGTCGGGCTCAAAACTTGTCATCACGTTCAGCGACTCCGAACCAGAATCTTCAGATGGTGTTCCAGTCATTAACCTATCCGATGACGAAAATAATATCTTTGGGGAAGACTCACAAATTCCGGATGAACCGACTATAGAGAACCCGGAAAGTGAACCCGAGGAGGAAAGTGAACCCGAGGAGGAAAGTGAACCCGAGGAAGAAATACAGGAAATTACAAAAGACGAGTTCGAACTAGGAAAGAAACGAAAGGCTAATGAATTAGAAAATTCAAATCCCGAGTTTAGTAAGGATGATGTGGCACCAACTCCACTAGACACTACCACCCCTATTCCCGCTATTCCTATTCGTTCTATCCCGGCATCCAGTTCTTCAGTCCCACAGCCAAAATATAGGCAGACAGCCAGGATAAGCGTTAAGCGATTCTTTGAACCTAAACGTCCTAGAAAATAGACCAAACGATGCGCTGCCGTATTAAACCATGGGATCATATAATGTTTTGTATAATATTATTAGTGTGGTTTGTTTAATGTTCGATGTAAGATAAGCATATGTAAAATAGTGAAGTGTGAAATGCAATAATTTTCCATGGTTAAGTATTATTTAGATGGTAGTAATTGATTCTGTACTAAGCTATTAAGTATGGACATTAACGGGTAGGTACTACCCTAGATATAATTATAAAACGCTAATAAGAAGAAAAGGCTTTTATAATAATACCTGGTTCATATTATTAATAAGCTATAATGTACTGTAAATATACACTACATCTATAATATTCCATGTGAATAATTATTTTCTTTTCATTCTTATAGAAGAATATGGCGCGATTGAACCGAATGACAGAACAAGAAATCCAGGAACTCATCAATCAGCGAGTGAACGACAGAATGTTATGAGTCGAGGCTGCAAGAGGTGCTGCAGTTAACCCAAATCCTCGTGTGGGGTGCACTTACAAAACTTTTCAAGCTTGCAAGCCCTCATCATTCAGTGGAACAGAAGGACCGATCGGTTTAACCCGGTGGATAGAAAAGATGGAGACTGTGTTTAAAATCAGTGGTTGTGTTGAAAAGGACATGACCAAGTATGCATCGTGCACTTTACAAGATAGTGCACTCACGTGGTGGAAAAATTATGTGAAGGCTGTAGGAGGAGATGTAGCTTATGATACTCCATGGGAAGAATTCAAAACAATGTTAATCAACGAATATTGTCCAAGGAACGAGGTTAGGAAGTTGGAAGATGAGTTACGAAGTCTGAAGGTTATTGGTACTGAAATCACCAACTACAATCAGCGATTCATGGAATTAGTTTTGCTATGTCCTGAATTGGTTCCAACCGAAGAACGGAAGATTGAAATGTACAAAGATGGTTTGCCCAAAAAGGTCAAGGCAAATGTTACAGCATCAAAACCTAAGACAATTCATGAAGCTATAACCATGGCAAACAAGCTAATGGATCAGGTCATCATGGATAAGAAAGTATCCAATACTGATGTGAAGGTATCAGGTAACAAAAGAAAGTGGAATGGAAATTATGATCGAGGTAACCAACAACAATCTTTTAAGAAACAAGAAATCACGCAAGGTGCGGGTAGTGGTTTAAGCTTTGGTTACAAAGGACAAAATCCTTTATGTAACCGATGCCACAAACATCACTCTGGCTACTGTAATGTGGTATGCAACAAATGTAATCGAAAGGGTCATCTTGCTGAAGATTGTAGGGCTCTCGTTACAAATACAAATGGTACCAAGACTCCTGCCACCAATGCAAATAGAACTGCTTTGGCTACCATTACTTGTTATGGGTGTGGAAAACAAGGTCACTATAAGAGCCAGTGCCCGAATCCAGAGAAGAATATCGGACCTGCACGAGGGAGAGCATTTGTTATTAATGCTAGAGAGGCATGTGAAGACCCGGAGCTTGTTACGGGTACGTTTACCATTAATAACTTATCCGCATCTATTATATTTGATACTGGTGCCGATAGAAGTTACGTGAGTAGAGGCTTTTATGCTAAATTGAATTGTTCATCATTACCTCTAGATGCTAAGTACATGATTGAGTTAGCTAATGGTAAACTATTTAAAGCCGATAAAATTTGCCGTGATTGTAAAATAAATTTAGCCGGAGAAACATTTAAAATTGACTTAATACCCGTAGAATTAGGAAGTTTTGATGTAATAGTCGGCATGGACTGGATGTCCAAAGTAGGAGCTGAAGTTGTGTGTGCCAAGAAGGCAATTCGTATTCCTTGTAAGGATAAAATGCCGGTGATGATTTATGGAGAGAAGGGTAACTCAAAGCTAAAACTCATTAACTGTTTGAAAGCCAAGAAGTGTTTAGAAAAGGGATGTTATGCTATTCTAGCACATGTTAATAAAGTCGAAAAGAAAGAAAAAGAGAAGTGCATCAACGACGTGCCTGTGGCAAGAGATTTTCCTGAAGTTTTTCCGGAAGAATTGCCGGGATTACCTCCATTTAGATCTGTAGAATTTCAAATAGATTTAGTACCAGGAGCTGCACCAGTGGCTCGTGCTCCATATAGACTTGCACCGTCCGAGTTAAAAGAACTTCAGAGTCAGTTAAAAGAATTACTAGACCGTGGATTCATACGACCAAGTACTTCACCGTGGGGAGCTCCAATTTTGTTTGTTAAGAAGAAAGATGGATCTTTTAGGATGTGTATAGATTATCGTGAATTAAATAAGTTAACTATCAAAAATCGGTATCCACTACCGAGAATTGACGACTTATTTGATCAACTCCAAGGATCATGTGTGTACTCGAAAATTGACCTAAGATCGGGCTATCATCAATTACGAGTCAAAGAAGAAGATATACCGAAAACTGCTTTTCGGACACGTTACGGTCATTACGAATTTTTGGTCATGCCGTTTGGGTTGACAAATGCGCCAGCTGTATTCATGGACCTCATGAATCGAGTTTGTAGTCCATATTTAGATAAGTTTGTTATCGTTTTCATTGATGATATTCTTATCTATTCTAAGAGTGAGCAAGAGCATGAGCAGCATTTAAGGTTGATATTAGAGTTGTTGAGAAAAGAACAGCTATATGCTAAATTTTCTAAATGTGCTTTCTGGTTGAAAGAAGTGCAATTTCTTGGCCACGTTGTTAGTAGCAAAGGAATTCAGGTTGATCCAGCAAAAATTGAAGCCATTGAAAAATGGGAGACTCCTAAAACACCAATGCAGATACGCCAATTTTTGGGTTTAGCCGGTTATTATAGAAGGTTTATTCAAGATTTTTCCCGAATAGCTAAGCCGTTGACAGCATTAACACAAAAAGGGAAGAAATACGAATGGACCTCGGAACAGGAGAACGCATTTCAATTACTGAAGAAGAAGTTAACTACGGCGCCTATTTTATCGTTACCTGAAGGGAACGATGATTTTGAAATATATTGTGACGCTTCGCGACAAGGTTTTGGTTGCGTTCTTATGCAACGGAAGAAAGTTATTGCATACGCATCCCGACAATTGAAGATTCACGAGCGGAATTATACGACGCATGATTTAGAACTGGGAGCAGTCGTGTTTGCATTGAAGATATGGAGACACTACTTGTATGGGGTTAAATGCACTGTGTTCACTGATCATAAAAGTCTTCAACATATTTTTGATCAGAAACAGCTGAACATGAGGCAACGTAGGTGGGTCGAGTTAATAAATGACTATGATTGTGAAATTCGTTATCATCCCGGGAAAGCGAATGTGGTGGCTGACGCACTAAGCAGAAAGGAACGAGAACCAATTCGAGTACGAGCGATGAACATAAAAATTCGCATGAATCTCAACTCACAAATCAAAGAAGTTCAACGAGAAGCACTTACTAAAGAAAATATAGGAAATGAAATAATGAAGAAGTATGAGAAGCAACTCGTTATACGGGAAGATGGAATTCGATATTTTGCAAATCGTATTTGGGTACCGAAGTTGGGTGGATTAAGGAAGTTGATATTGAACGAGGCACATAAGACAAGATACTCGATACATCCTGGAGTTGGAAAGATGTATCAAGATCTTAAGACACATTATTGGTGGCCTAATTTGAAGACAGACGTTGCAACATATGTTGGGGAATGTTTAACTTGTTCTAAAGTCAAAGGAGAACACCAAAAGCCGTCAGGGTTACTTCAACAACCAGAAATCCCAGAATGGAAATGGGATGGTATTACCATGGATTTCATCACGAAGTTACCAAAGACTGCCTGGGGATACGACACCATTTGGGTAATTGTTGATCGTCTCACCAAATCTGCACACTTCTTGCCTATAAAGGAAACGGATAGAATGGAGAAACTATTACGATTGTATATAAAGGAAATTGTTTCAAGGCATGGAATACCTATTTCCATTATATCCGATCGTGATAGTAGATTTACATCAAAGTTCTGGCAATCGCTACAAGAGGCCCTAGGAACTCGTTTGGATATGAGCACCACATATCATCCGCAAACCGACGGGCAGAGTGAAAGAACGATTCAAACTCTTGAAGACATACTCAGGGCATGTGTGATCAATTTTGGAAACGGATGGGATAAATATCTACCATTAGCAGAATTCTCGTATAATAATAGTTATCATGCGAGCATTAAAGCTGCGCCATTCGAAGCACTGTATGGAAGGAAGTGTAGATCTCCTATCTGTTGGAATGAAGTAGGAGATCTACAATTAACTGGTCCCGAGATCATACATGAAACTACAGAAAAGATAGTACAAATTAAGGAAAGATTGAAAACAGCCCGTAGTCGCCAAAAGAGCTACGCCGATGTTCGAAGGAAACCATTAGAGTTTCAGATCGGTGACATGGTTATGTTAAAGGTGTCACCATGGAAAGGTGTAATACGTTTCGGAAAAAGGGGTAAACTGAACCCAAGGTACGTAGGCCCGTTCAAGATCATCGAACGCATTGGACCGGTAGCTTATCGACTCGAGTTACCGCAACAACTCGCCGGAGTACATAATACCTTTCACGTCTCAAACCTTAAGAAGTGTCTTGCAAAGGAAGATCTCACCATTCCTCTTGAAGAAATCCATGTCGACGAGAAACTACAATTCGTCGAAGAACCAATCGAAATCATGGACCGTGAAGTTAAACAGCTCAAGCAGAGCAACATACCGATCGTTAAGATTCGTTGGAATGCTCGAAGAGGTCCTGAGTTTACTTGGGAATGAGAGGATCAGATGAAACAAAAGTATCCACACTTGTTTCTCGATGACGCAAAATAGTTACAATTTTAAAATTTCGGGACGAAATTTATTTAACGGGTAGGTACTGTAATGACCCGCACTTTTTTGATCAATTTATACTTATAAGATTAATATTTACATAAATTAAACCTTACCAACATGATAAGCAATCCAAATTGTTGAGACTTATGTTTTCAAAGAGAGTTTTACACAACGATTGACCGTCTAGTTTGACCGATGATATCACGAACTATACAATATATGATAATTATACGTTTGTGTATATATATGTATATATACATATTTAACATGATCTAAGGATGTTTTAATACCTCATTTTGTATTAATAACAATAAGTTATAAGTATATTTTGAAACTACTAACTTAAGTTTTCAAAACAATAACCATACGTAACGTTATTTGATATAAATACTTATAACCTATAATGTTTATACATATATCGTATATATAATGTATTTAATCACTTTTTAAAGACTTAAATACATAAAACAATATAAGTATATTCACAAAAGATAGCTATATTTGAATTCTCATTCCATTTTTCACAAAATTTCTATACGTATATCTAGAGTACATGTACTCGTATCATACCTAGCTTCTATACGTATTTACTATTGGTATATACACATCAAATCACCACCAACCAGCCCTTGTTCATGCCTTATGTATAAGGTAACTACTTTTGTTATCTAGTATGACAATTTCACATGATTAAAAGATTTTTTTCACAAAATTACAAACTTATACACCTTTTACACCACCATTTATACTCCATTCCATTTTCATTTTACTACACATTTCCTTTAACTAAAACACACTCTTAAGAAACTCCATAACCATTCAGCTAGTATCCATGAAGATCTAGCCATAAAAACATCACTTAAACACCATAAGAAAAACCTTACAAAAACACTTCAAGAATCCTTCCAAGAACACAAGTTTACTTCCAATCTTTCATCCAATTCCATCACCCTTTTGGTTCTAGGTTCTTACTCCTCTTTTACAGCAATCTTGTCCAAGTAACTTGAGGTAGTAACTTTGTTCATAACCTTATTCGATTCATATATATATAGCTATCTTATTATATGGTATAAAATTTTAACAACAAGAACATAGTTTGAATGTTTTCAAACTTGTTTGCAAACTAAATAGATCCTTCTAACTTAACTTTTAAAATACTTCAAGACCTGTAATATATCATAAATATATGCTAATTTAACAAGGTATAACTTGGTTTTTCAAAGAACACCTTAAAAACTGAATTTACGACGTCGGAGTGCAACCGGGGGCTGTTTTGGGTTGGATAATTAAAAACCATCTTAAACTTTGAATTGGAGGTTTATTTTCTGGAAAAATGATTTTTACTATGAATATGATAACACATAAAAATTTCATGATTTAACTCAAAGTATAAGTATTTTTAGAAAAATAATCATTTAAGGTTGTTTACATGATGGAAAATGATTAACTTCATAAGTTTCACTAAAGTTTGACCTATGACCTGTGATTTCGAATACAAACTAAGGTATTTACAGTTCATAGTCTTAAAGAGGGACTCGATCCAAGGAAGTGGCAAGTTGAATCAACGAAAACGGAGTTGTAACGAAGAAACTATGACCAAAACGAGATCGGATATCTAAGACTAGTTTAGCTACGAAAATAATTGGAGAAAATTAAATAAATCACATCTTTTTAAAATAACATGATATTTTATATATATGTACTCATAATTTAATTTTATATGGTTCAGGATCACCCGTAAACAATACGAGAAGATTAATCATAAGATCCCATGATTGTACGCAACACGTCATTTGACAACACCGGTACTTTATGTACGCAACACGTCATTTGACAACACCGGTACCGTGGGTCAAGATTAATCTCGACCAATACATATTCGATGGGGGTTTTATTTATTTCATTGGGGGTTTATTAAACACCTAAAAATGAACCATTAAAATTGAATTACTAACATCGGACTGCTAACTACGGACTAAGAAATTATTAAAAGTATTAAAAGTATAATAAGTATATATATGTGACGATTTTTTTTAAAAAGAAAAGGTATTGATATATTATATATGGATAGGTTCGTGATATCAATCGGAGACCAAGTCGAAATTACATATCTTCAAGACAAAAGTGAGTATATAGTCCCACTTTTAAACTCTAAATATTTCGGGATGAGAATACATGTATTTTATGTTTTACGATATGGACACAAGTAACTGAAAAATATATTCTACGTTGAGTTCTACCACTGGCATACTTCCCTGTAGCTTGGTAACTATTATTTACAGCGGTATTGTAAACGCGAATCCTGTTGATAGATCTATCGGGCCTGACAACCCCAACCGGACTGGACGACCAGTATTCAACGGTTGCACAGTACTTCGTTTCGTGACTACACTTGGTACGGTGTAGTAAGATTTCATAATAAAGGGAATATGCGACGTGATTAAATGTTAAGTATGGTTACCAAGTGCTCAACCACTTAGAATATTTTTATTAAAATGTTTATATATGAAATCTTGTGGTCTATATATATATTGCTGCCGGCATTAAACCTATATCTCACCAACTTTATGTTGACGTTTTAAACATGTCTATTCTCAGGTGATAATTAGAAGCTTCCGCTGCAACATGTTGAATTTAAGCAAGATCTTAAGTATGCATATTTGTGTCAAAAATAAAACTGCATATCCGAGGAATTGTAATGTAAAATATGCTAGAAATCGTATTGTTATCATCACATGTAAAGTTTGTAAGTCTAAGATTATCGCTAAACGATAATCATCTTTTAATTGTCTAAAGCTTGTATTAAAATAAGAGTTATGGTTTGTAATGTAAAATAAATGCAGTTGTTCTTTTAAAAATGTCGCATATAGAGGTCAATACCTCGCAATGAAATCATACGTTATCTAACTCGTTCTTATGGTTAAGGACGGGTTATGACATGTGGTATCAGAGCGGTGGTCTTAGCGAACCAGGTTTGCATTAGTGTGTCTAACTGATAAGTCGTTAGGATACATTAGTAAGTCTGGACTTTGACCGGGTCTGATTTAAAAACCATTGCTTATCATTGTTGGTTAAAATTGGTATGTAAATATTATGTAGTACTAATGGGTTAGTTGTTGTGTGATAGATGTCGGGCTCAAAACTTGTCATCACGTTCAGCGACTCCGAACCAGAATCTTCAGATGGTGTTCCAGTCATTAACCTATCCGATGACGAAAATAATATCTTTGGGGAAGACTCACAAATTCCGGATGAACCGACTATAGAGAACCCGGAAAGTGAACCCGAGGAGGAAAGTGAACCCGAGGAGGAAAGTGAACCCGAGGAGGAAAGTGAACCCGAGGAAGAAATACAGGAAATTACAAAAGACGAGTTCGAACTAGGAAAGAAACGAAAGGCTAATGAATTAGAAAATTCAAATCCCGAGTTTAGTAAGGATGATGTGGCACCAACTCCACTAGACACTACCACCCCTATTCCCGCTATTCCTATTCGTTCTATCCCGGCATCCAGTTCTTCAGTCCCACAGCCAAAATATAGGCAGACAGCCAGGATAAGCGTTAAGCGATTCTTTGAACCTAAACGTCCTAGAAAATAGACCAAACGATGCGCTGCCGTATTAAACCATGGGATCATATAATGTTTTGTATAATATTATTAGTGTGGTTTGTTTAATGTTCGATGTAAGATAAGCATATGTAAAATAGTGAAGTGTGAAATGCAATAATTTTCCATGGTTAAGTATTATTTAGATGGTAGTAATTGATTCTGTACTAAGCTATTAAGTATGGACATTAACGGGTAGGTACTACCCTAGATATAATTATAAAACGCTAATAAGAAGAAAAGGCTTTTATAATAATACCTGGTTCATATTATTAATAAGCTATAATGTACTGTAAATATACACTACATCTATAATATTCCATGTGAATAATTATTTTCTTTTCATTCTTATAGAAGAATATGGCGCGATTGAACCGAATGACGGAACAAGAAATCCAGGAACTCATCAATCAGCGAGTGAACGACAGAATGTTATGGGTCGAGGCTGCAAGAGGTGCTGCAGTTAACCCAAATCCTCGTGTGGGGTGCACTTACAAAACTTTTCAAGCTTGCAAGCCCTCATCATTCAGTGGAACAGAAGGACCGATCGGTTTAACCCGGTGGATAGAAAAGATGGAGACTGTGTTTAAAATCAGTGGTTGTGTTGAAAAGGACATGACCAAGTATGCATCGTGCACTTTACAAGATAGTGCACTCACGTGGTGGAAAAATTATGTGAAGGCTGTAGGAGGAGATGTAGCTTATGATACTCCGTGGGAAGAATTCAAAACAATGTTAATCAACGAATATTGTCCAAGGAACGAGGTTAGGAAGTTGGAAGATGAGTTACGAAGTCTGAAGGTTATTGGTACTGAAATCACCAACTACAATCAGCGATTCATGGAATTAGTTTTGCTATGTCCTGAATTGGTTCCAACCGAAGAACGGAAGATTGAAATGTACAAAGATGGTTTGCCCAAAAAGGTCAAGGCAAATGTTACAGCATCAAAACCTAAGACAATTCATGAAGCTATAACCATGGCAAACGAGCTAATGGATCAGGTCATCATGGATAAGAAAGTATCCAATACTGATGTGAAGGTATCAGGTAACAAAAGAAAGTGGAATGGAAATTATGATCGAGGTAACCAACAACAATCTTTTAAGAAACAAGAAATCATGCAAGGTGCGGGTAGTGGTTTAAGCTTTGGTTACAAAGGACAAAATCCTTTATGTAACCGATGCCACAAACATCACTCTGGCTACTGTAATGTGGTATGCAACAAATGTAATCGAAAGGGTCATCTTGCTGAAGATTGTAGGGCTCTCGTTACAAATACAAATGGTACCAAGACTCCTGCCACCAATGCAAATAGAACTGCTTTGGCTACCATTACTTGTTATGGGTGTGGAAAACAAGGTCACTATAAGAGCCAGTGCCCGAATCCAGAGAAGAATATCGGACCTGCACGAGGGAGAGCATTTGTTATTAATGCTAGAGAGGCGTGTGAAGACCCGGAGCTTGTTACGGGTACGTTTACCATTAATAACTTATCCGCATCTATTATATTTGATACTGGTGCCGATAGAAGTTACGTGAGTAGAGGCTTTTACGCTAAATTGAATTGTTCATCATTACCTCTAGATGCTAAGTACATGATTGAGTTAGCTAATGGTAAACTAATTAAAGCCGATAAAATTTGCCGTGATTGTAAAATAAATTTAGCCGGAGAAACATTTAAAATTGACTTAATACCCGTAGAATTAGGAAGTTTTGATGTAATAGTCGGCATGGACTGGATGTCCAAAGTAGGAGCTGAAGTTGTGTGTGCCAAGAAGGCAATTCGTATTCCTTGTAAGGATAAAATGCCGGTGATGATTTATGGAGAGAAGGGTAACTCAAAGCTAAAACTCATTAACTGTTTGAAAGCCAAGAAGTGTTTAGAAAAGGGATGTTATGCTATTCTAGCACATGTTAATAAAGTCGAAAAGAAAGAAAAAGAGAAGTGCATCAACGACGTGCCTGTGGCAAGAGATTTTCCTGAAGTTTTTCCGGAAGAATTGCCGGGATTACCTCCATTTAGATCTGTAGAATTTCAAATAGATTTAGTACCAGGAGCTGCACTAGTGGCTCGTGCTCCATATAGACTTGCACCGTCCGAGTTAAAAGAACTTCAGAGTCAGTTAAAAGAATTACTAGACCGTGGATTCATACGACCAAGTACTTCACCGTGGGGAGCTCCAATTTTGTTTGTTAAGAAGAAAGATGGATCTTTTAGGATGTGTATAGATTATTGTGAATTAAATAAGTTAACTATCAAAAATCGGTATCCACTACCGAGAATTGACGACTTATTTGATCAACTCCAAGGATCATGTGTGTACTCGAAAATTGACCTAAGATCGGGCTATCATCAATTACGCGTCAAAGAAGAAGATATACCGAAAACTGCTTTTCGGACACGTTACGGTCATTACGAATTTTTGGTCATGCCGTTTGGGTTGACAAATGCGCCAGCTGTATTCATGGACCTCATGAATCGAGTTTGTAGTCCATATTTAGATAAGTTTGTTATCGTTTTCATTGATGATATTCTTATCTATTCTAAGAGTGAGCAAGAGCATGAGCAGCATTTAAGGTTGATATTAGAGTTGTTGAGAAAAGAACAGCTATATGCTAAATTTTCTAAATGTGCTTTCTGGTTGAAAGAAGTGCAATTTCTTGGCCACGTTGTTAGTAGCAAAGGAATTCAGGTTGATCCAGCAAAAATTGAAGCCATTGAAAAATGGGAGACTCCTAAAACACCAATGCAGATACGCCAATTTTTGGGTTTAGCCGGTTATTATAGAAGGTTTATTCAAGATTTTTCCCGAATAGCTAAGCCATTGACAGCATTAACGCAAAAAGGGAAGAAATACGAATGGACCTCGGAACAGGAGAACGCATTTCAATTACTGAAGAATAAGTTAACTACGGCGCCTATTTTATCGTTACCTGAAGGGAACGATGATTTTGAAATATATTGTGACGCTTCGCGACAAGGTTTTGGTTGCGTTCTTATGCAACGGAAGAAAGTTATTGCATACGCATCCCGACAATTGAAGATTCACGAGCAGAATTATACGACGCATGATTTAGAACTGGGAGCAGTCGTGTTTGCATTGAAGATATGGAGACACTACTTGTATGGGGTTAAATGCACTGTGTTCACTGATCATAAAAGTCTTCAACATATTTTTGATCAGAAACAGCTGAACATGAGGCAACGTAGGTGGGTCGAGTTAATAAATGACTATGATTGTGAAATTCGTTATCATCCCGGGAAAGCGAATGTGGTGGCTGACGCACTAAGCAGAAAGGAACGAGAACCAATTCGAGTACGAGCGATGAACATAAAAATTCGCATGAATCTCAACTCACAAATCAAAGAAGTTCAACGAGAAGCACTTACTAAAGAAAATATAGGAAATGAAATAATGAAGAAGTATGAGAAGCAACTCGTTATACGGGAAGATGGAATTCGATATTTTGCAAATCGTATTTGGGTACCGAAGTTGGGTGGATTAAGGAAGTTGATATTGAACGAGGCACATAAGACAAGATACTCGATACATCCTGGAGTTGGAAAGATGTATCAAGATCTTAAGACACATTATTGGTGGCCTAATTTGAAGACAGACGTTGCAACATATGTTGGGGAATGTTTAACTTGTTCCAAAGTCAAAGCAGAACACCAAAAGCCGTCAGGGTTACTTCAACAACCAGAAATCCCAGAATGGAAATGGGATGGTATTACCATGGATTTCATCACGAAGTTACCAAAGACTGCCTGGGGATACGACACCATTTGGGTAATTGTTGATCGTCTCACCAAATCTGCACACTTCTTGCCTATAAAGGAAACAGATAGAATGGAGAAACTATTACGATTGTATATAAAGGAAATTGTTTCAAGGCATGGAATACCTATTTCCATTATATCCGATCGTGATAGTAGATTTACATCAAAGTTCTGGCAATCGCTACAAGAGGCCCTAGGAACTCGTTTGGATATGAGCACCGCATATCATCCGCAAACCGACGGGCAGAGTGAAAGAACGATTCAAACTCTTGAAGACATGCTCAGGGCATGTGTGATCGATTTTGGAAACGGATGGGATAAATATCTACCATTAGCAGAATTCTCGTATAATAATAGTTATCATGCGAGCATTAAAGCTGAGCCATTCGAAGCACTGTATAGAAGGAAGTGTAGATCTCCTATCTGTTGGAATGAAGTAGGAGATCGACAATTAACTGGTCCCGAGATCATACATGAAACTACAGAAAAGATAGTACAAATTAAGGAAAGATTGAAAACAGCCCGTAGTCGCCAAAAGAGCTACGCCGATGTTCGAAGGAAACCATTAGAGTTTCATATTGGTGACATGGTTATGTTAAAGGTGTCACCATGGAAAGGTGTAATACGTTTCGGAAAAAGGGGTAAACTGAACCCAAGGTACGTAGGCCCGTTCAAGATCATCGAACGCATTGGACCGGTAGCTTATCGACTCGAGTTACCGCAACAACTCGCCGGAGTACATAATACCTTTCACGTCTCAAACCTTAAGAAGTGTCTTGCAAAGGAAGATCTCACCATTCCTCTTGAAGAAATCCATGTCGACGAGAAACTACAATTCGTCGAAGAACCAATCGAAATCATGGACCGTGAAGTTAAACAGCTCAAGCAGAGCAACATACCGATCGTTAAGGTTCGTTGGAATGCTCGAAGAGGTCCTGAGTTTACTTGGGAACGAGAGGATCAGATGAAACAAAAGTATCCACACTTGTTTCTCGATGACGCAAAATAGTTACAATTTTAAAATTTCGGGACGAAATTTATTTAACGGGTAGGTACTGTAATGACCCGCACTTTTTCGATCAATTTATACTTATAAGATTAATATTTACATAAATTAAACCTTACCAACATGATAAACAATCCAAATTGTTGAGACTTATGTTTTCAAAGAGAGTTTTACACAACGATTGACCGTCTAGTTTGACCGATGATATCACGAACTATACAATATATGATAATTATACGTTTGTGTATATATATGTATATATACATATTTAACATGATCTAAGGATGTTTTAATACCTCATTTTGTATTAATAACAATAAGTTATAAGTATATTTTGAAACTACTAACTTAAGTTTTCAAAACAATAACCATACGTAACGTTATTTGATATAAATACTTATAACCTATAATGTTTATACATATATCGTATATATAATGTATTTAATCACTTTTTAAAGACTTAAATACATAAAACAATATAAGTATATTCACAAAAGATAGCTATATTTGAATTCTCTATCCATTTTTCACAAAATTTCTATACGTATATCTAGAGTACATGTACTCGTATCATACCTAGCTTCTATATGTATTTACTATTGGTATATACACATCAAATCACCACCAACCAGCCCTTGTTCATGCCTTATGTATAAGGTAACTACTTTTGTTATCTAGTATGACAATTTCACATGATTAAAAGATTTTTTTCACAAAATTACAAACTTATACACCTTTTACACCACCATTTATACTCCATTCCATTTTCATTTTACTACACATTTCCTTTAACTAAAACACACTCTTAAGAAACTCCATAACCATTCAGCTAGTATCCATGAAGATCTAGCCATAAAAACATCACTTAAACACCATAAGAAAAACCTTACAAAAACACTTCAAGAATCCTTCCAAGAACACAAGTTTACTTCCAATCTTTCATCCAATTCCATCACCCTTTTGGTTCTAGGTTCTTACTCCTCTTTTACAGCAATCTTGTCCAAGTAACTTGAGGTAGTAACTTTGTTCATAACCTTATTCGATTCATATATATATAGCTATCTTATTATATGGTATAAAATTTTAACAACAAGAACATAGTTTGAATGTTTTCAAACTTGTTTGCAAACTAAATAGATCCTTCTAACTTAACTTTTAAAATACTTCAAGACCTGTAATATATCATAAATATATGCTAATTTAACAAGGTATAACTTGGTTTTTCAAAGAACACCTTAAAAACTGAATTTACGACGTCGGAGTGCAACCGGGGGCTGTTTTGGGTTGGATAATTAAAAACCATCTTAAACTTTGAATTGGAGGTTTATTTTCTGGAAAAATGATTTTTACTATGAATATGATAACACATAAAAATTTCATGATTTAACTCAAAGTATAAGTATTTTTAGAAAAATAATCATTTATGGTTGTTTACATGATGGAAAATGATTAACTTCATAAGTTTCACTAAAGTTTGACCTATGACCTGTGATTTCGAATACAAACTAAGGTATTTACAGTTCATAGTCTTAAAGAGGGACTCGATCCAAGGAAGTGGCAAGTTGAATCAACAAAAACGGAGTTGTAACGAAGAAACTATGACCAAAACGAGATCGGATATCTAAGACTAGTTTAGCTACGAAAATAATTGGAGAAAATTAAATAAATCACATCTTTTTAAAATAACATGATATTTTATATATATGTACTCATAATTTAATTTTATATGGTTCAGGATCACCCGTAAACAATACGAGAAGATTAATCATAAGATCCCATGATTGTACGCAACACGTCATTTGACAACACCGGTACTTTATGTACGCAACACGTCATTTGACAACACCGGTACCGTGGGTCAAGATTAATCTCGACCAATACATATTCGATGGGGGTTTTATTTATTTCATTGGGGGTTTATTAAACACCTAAAAATGAACCATTAAAATTGAATTACTAACATCGGACTGCTAACTACGGACTAAGAAATTATTAAAAGTATTAAAAGTATAATAAGTATATATATGTGACGATTTTTTTTAAAAAGAAAAGGTATTGATATATTATATATGGATAGGTTCGTGATATCAATCGGAGACCAAGTCGAAATTACATATCTTCAAGACAAAAGTGAGTATATAGTCCCACTTTTAAACTCTAAATATTTCGGGATGAGAATACATGTATTTTATGTTTTACGATATGGACACAAGTAACTGAAAAATATATTCTACGTTGAGTTGTACCACTGGCATACTTCCCTGTAGCTTGGTAACTATTATTTACAGCGGTATTGTAAACGCGAATCCTGTTGATAGATCTATCGGGCCTGACAACCCCAACCGGACTGGACGACCAGTATTCAACGGTTGCACAGTACTTCGTTTCGTGACTACACTTGGTACGGTGTAGTAAGATTTCATAATAAAGGGAATATGCGACGTGATTAAATGTTAAGTATGGTTACCAAGTGCTCAACCACTTAGAATATTTTTATTAAAATGTTTATATATGAAATCTTGTGGTCTATATATATATTGCTGCCGGCATTAAACCTATATCTCACCAACTTTATGTTGACGTTTTAAACATGTCTATTCTCAGGTGATAATTAGAAGCTTCCGCTGCAACATGTTGAATTTAAGCAAGATCTTGAGTATGCATATTTGTGTCAAAAATAAAACTGCATATCCGAGGAATTGTAATGTAAAATATGCTAGAAATAGTATTGTTATCATCACATGTAAAGTTTGTAAGTCTAAGATTATCGCTAAACGATAATCATCTTTTTATTGTCTAAAGCTTGTATTAAAATAAGAGTTATGGTTTGTAATGTAAAATAAATGCAGTTGTTCTTTTAAAAATGTCGCATATAGAGGTCAATACCTCGCAATGAAATCATACGTTATCTAACTCGTTCTTATGGTTAAGGACGGGTTATGACATATGGGAAGGTCTCAAAAGCAGATTCAATAATCAAAGAGAAATTTTACTTCCAGCTGCTATGGAACAATGGAGAACATTAAGGTTCCAAGACTTTAAGAAAGTAAATGAATATAGCTCAGCTCTGTATAATACATGTTCACAACTTAAATTCTGTGGACATGAAATAAGTGATGCAGACATGATGGAGAAAACTTTCTCCACAATGAATGCTGCAAACATCACAGTGCAAAGAAATTTGAGAATGCTAAAGTTCAAAACATATCCTGAACTTAATTCATATCTCTTAGTTGCAGAGCAAAATGATAAGCTATTAATGAAAAATCAGCAATCCCGTCCTACTGGTACACTTGCAATCCCTGAAGCAAATACTGCAAATAATTATAAACAGGGACAAGGACGCGGGCAAGGTCGTGGTTATAATAACCATCACCATCATCATGCCAAAAGCCATAACTATGGTAGAAACCATCCTTATGGTAATGGGAATGGGCGAGGACGTGGTCATGGTCGTGGCCGTGGTGGTCAAAGAAATAATAATCCACGAAAATATAAATATCAACCACAAAACAAGCCCACTAAACAAGATGTTGAAGAAAATTCTTCTAAAAATTCTGAAGAATCTTGCTACAGATGTGGTAGAATGGGCCACTGGGCTAATACTTGCCGAACATCTAAACATCTTGTTAAGATGTATCAGGATTCGCTGAAAGATAAAGAAAAGGAAGTAAACTTTGTGGATAACGTCGATCCAACAGTCACTGAGAAACCATCTGATTTATATGAAGATTTCTTGAATGTTTAAGTTGTGTGTCTTTCGAAAAATAAACGATTTAATATCGTCTGTCTTTGTCATTATGTTTGCTAAATGTTTCAGTACTATCTATTTGCGTGTAAAATATTGTGTAATATTAATGTACTCACTATTTATTTCTTATATACGAAGTTCAATATGAATTTTGCTGGAATACAACATCAATCAAGTGGTGGAGATCTCTGTATAGAAGACAGTGAAACTACACACACTATACTTAAATCTAAGAAATATTTTATTGATCTAAAACCAACGGAAGGAACTATACATACAATATCAGGACCTGCTAACTTGATAAAAGGGATAGGAAAGGCAAATTTCATACTACCAAATGGTATAAATTTTTTAATAAATGATGCCTTATTTTCTCCCAAGTCAAGCAGAAATTTATTGAGTTTCTCCGACATATACCTTAACGGGTATGATTATCAGTCAGTGACAACAGAAAATGAGAAATATGTAAGTATCACTGACAAGAGTCATGTGGTTGAAAAACTGCCAAGACTTAGTTCTGGATTACATTATACACATATAAATGTACCAGAAATACATATGGTAGTTAACGAAAAATATATTGATCCTGGTGTATTCAGTTTATGGCATAACAGATTAGGCCATCCAGGATCAACAATGATGAAAATGATTATTGAATGTACTCATGGACATCCACTAAAGGATAGAAAAATCCATCATGATACAATGGTTCCATGTACATCTTGCTCTCTTGGAAAATTGATAACTAGACCCTCACCACTTAAGGTTGAGAAAGAATCACCAATGTTTCTTGAAATAATTCAAGGTGATATATGTGGACCAATTCATCCACCATGTGGACCTTTTAGATATTTCATGGTTCTAATAGATGCATCTAGCAGATGGTCTCATATTTGTCTGTTATCAAGCCGTAATGTGGCATTTGCAAAATTTCTTGCCCAAATTATTAAATTGAGAGCTCATTTTCCTGATTACACCATTAAAAGGGTGAGACTTGATAATGCTGGCGAATTTACATCTCAAGCATTTAATGACTATTGCATGTCTATAGGAATTGTTGTTGAACATTCTGTTGCTCATGTGCATACACAAAATGGTTTAGCCGAGTCATTGATTAAACGTTTATAGTTAATCACTAGACCATTGATAATGAGAACAAAACTCCCTGTATCTATATGGGGTCATGCAATTTTACATGCTGCTGCATTGATTCGCATCAGACCAAGTGCAAGTCATAAATATTCCCCCCTACAACTTGCTTTTGGTCAAGAGTCAAATATTTCCCATCTTAGAACATTTGGTTGTGCAGTGTATGTTCCAATTGCGACACCACAACGTACAAAAATGGGTCCTCAAAGGAGGTTGGGAATATATGTTGGATATGAAACATCTTCAATATTAAGGTATATTGAACCTATGACAGGTGACGTTTTTACAGCACGTTTTGCTGATTGTCATTTTAATGAAACATTGTTCCCTAGATTAGGGGGAGAAATGAAAAATAAAGAAAATGATGTTTCATGGTGTGAACCTCAATTAAAGTATTTTGATCCTCGCACAAAAGAATGCGAGACAGAAGTTCAAAAGATAATGCATATACAAGAACTTGCAAATCAATTGCCTGATGCATTTACAGATACAAAAACGGTGACAAAATCATATATACCAGCAGTAAATACTCCAGCTCAAATTGAAATTCCAAAAGCTGGCAATAACGTCACTCATGAATCTTTTCCACGTCAGAAATGTGGAACACCAATTGGTTCAAAGGATAAAAATCCTCGAAAAAGAAAATCAGCTGATAATGAAGTAAAAGAAAGTGTTCAAGAAGAACCACAAATCAGTACTCCTACTGCAGAGGAGATTGATGATGTTAATACAGAAATTGCAATCAATTATGCATATTCAAAAATATTATGGAACCGAAATGAAATGAAAAATCTTGATGAGAAATTTTCATTTAATGTTGCATATGACATCATGAATAATTATGATGATCCAGAACCAACATCTATGGTTGAATGTCAAAATAGACATGATTGGGCTCAATGGAAAGAAGCAATACGAGCTGAATTAGAATCACTCAATAAAAGAAAAGTTTTCGGATCCATCATTCTCACTCCTAAAGATGTGAAACCTGTAGGATACAGATGGATTTTTGTCCGAAAAAGAAATGAGAAAAATGAAGTTACAAGGTATAAAGCTAGACTTGTAGCTCAAGGTTTTTCTCAAAGACCGGGAATTGATTATGAAGAAACTTATTCCCCTGTTATGGATGCAATTACTTTTAGGTACTTAATCAGCCTGGCAGTTTCTAAAAATTTAGAAATGCATCTCATGGATGTTGTGACTGCTTACCTATATGGATCACTTGATAGTGATATATATATGAAGATACCTGAAGGATTTAAGGTACCAGAAGCATCAAATGCAAAACCCAAAGAAATGTATTCGATTAAATTACAAAGATCTTTATATGGGTTAAAACAATCGGGACGTATTTGATATAACCGATTAAGTGATTACTTGATAAGCAAAGGGTATACAAATAACCTTACTTGCCCTTGTGTTTCCATTAAGAAAACAACATCCGGATATGTGATCATAGCTGTTTATGTTGATGATCTTAACATCATAGGTACAAATAAAGAGATCTATGAAGCCATTCAACTTCTAAAGAAAGAATTTGAAATGAAAGATCTCGGAAAAACCAAGTATTGCCTTGGTTTACAAATTGAGCATATGCCTAATGGTTTACTTGTACATCAAACAACATATACTGAAAAGATTTTGAAACGTTTCAATATGGACAAGGCAAAACCATTAAGTACTCCTATGGTTATTAGATCACTCAATGTTGAAACTGATCCATTTCGTCCATGTGAAGATCATGAAGATATTCTTGGACCAGAAGTACCATATCTTAGTGCAATTGGAGCTCTTATGTATCTTACAAATTGTACAAGACCTGACATTTCTTTTGC